>NC_135557.1:20298724-20301224 GCF_964340395.1 Glandiceps talaboti
ACATTGCCAATTTGTCTGTTCCTGCTTATCTGTCACCATACTTGGTTATGTAGACTTTCGCAATGTCTTTCTTTATTTCTTTGGAACAATGCACTGTCTAAAAATATATTAACAGGGTACAGGATTCCCACATTCAGCACCAACATGTTTTATGAATGAAATATTTCACTATTATATAGATACTTCTGAACATTTGTTGCAGATTTTCCAGGCTGAGGGATCTGTTTACTGTGACCAATGCACTGGTACGTTTTATATGTTATTTCAATATTTTCTTTTGTCTTCCTGCTTTTTTTTGGCGAGCCTTCCGTTATTACAAAGGGAGGGTCATGGGAATTTGTTGTTATATACTTAATATGGTAAAATAAATCAAATCAAATAGATTTTTGTGTCAACAACAAGAAATCAGCGCCCTCAACGTTGATCACGATTTCAACCTATTACTGCACTATCTATGGATACGATCGACCACTGTGACCACAGTGAATTGATTCTGGTGGTCTGATCAAAAAATGACACTACAGTTAAAAACTAATGCAGTTTTAAGATGGCTACAAATTCGAGACAAAGCTTTCGCTCAAGATTCACACTTGTCACTACACCACCTACGGATAATATTGACCTCTAATTAACAGATTCAATGTCTTTTTATAAGTATTTGTCACTTTTTAATGAATATATCCTTTGGTTACTTTATAAAAAATATGTTCCACTTGCAGCTAGTGCAGTTTTAAGATAATGCCTAGTTTCCAGAAATCATTAGTAATGCAAATGAATCATTTAAAAAGTACAGATACTGGGCAAGTGTATTTTGTTATTAGCAATGTATGTACCAAGTTAAGTGACATTTGATTTTACATTCTTCATTTATGTTACTGCCTAGTAATTATTCATTATGTAAATTGCTCATGAGATTTAAAAGCCTACATCACACTTTGTAGGATATTTTACCCTTGTTATTATCAATGTGTGTACCACTTTGAGGCCTACATTCAAAAGATAGTGCCTAATAACAGAAAATAATTTATTGTGCATATTACTCATTATGGTTGCAAGGTACGTAAACAATCTTTACACAACATGTGTGCTTTGTTACAGTAAATGAATGCATGAAATTATATGAAATTTGAAGTATGTACTATTAAGATAAATTGTCTAAATACCAAACATAGTTACTAACTTACGCAAATACTTCATTAATTTTTCCAAACGTAATTAATTTTAGCCATTAAGCCTAAAAGAAATTGTTTGATTCCGGTTACCTGATTCCATCTAGTTTTTCACGCCGACCCAAACAATTTTTTTTACGTATTCGATAGAAAAATAATGAAATCGCGAAAATTGTGATGTCACACAAGAAATAGTGGATGCGGAAACTGACATCAACTTAAAAGACTATGGCTGTACATTTGATGAGAAGAAACCAATAACACAGAGACCATATTGTAAACAGCGGAAAACATAATTACCGGAACTAGACAATCACATATGAAAAATCTACCTACCCCACCTATTCTAAGCATAATCGGAACCATACAATGTTCTGTTATTAGGTCTTACCGGAAAAAAAAGTTGTGCATCAAATGTCGCTTGAATCGACCCATTTTTGAGATAGATGCATAGACACACACACACGTGCGCACACGCACATTTACACGCACACTCACACTTACAGACAAGACATCCCTATATTATAACCTTCCCTTATGTAGGCTAATAAAATATGTGATGATAATGCAACACATACTTTACAGGATGTCGTATGGGTTGGCACTCTTATCACGACAAGTGTTATCAAGTATCCGAAAACCAACTAACTTTCGATGAGGCAAAACAAACTTGTAGGAATAAAGGTGCTGATTTGGTAAGAGTATATCATGGTGGTGAAAACAAATTCTTGGAAACAGTCATGGAGGCGTATGATGACAGTGAATGTGGTAATAAGATGGAGTGCAGTTTTTGGATAGGTCTTTCCTCTAGGGTGAGTCTACAATTCGTAATTGCATGTTTGTGCATATGCCAACTCTAGTTGACTGGGTTACTGTAGCACACTACAGAACCATACAACCCATGTTATGAGTAATAAGAATATAACCAACATTATCTCGATGTTGTGCATGTCAAACTGACGATTACTATATGTTACAGTGTATTCAAATGATCTACACTGAAAGTCAGTGAACGTTTTAGGGGTCGGTTACCTGTAACTGGCAGGGGGAGGTGCTGTGGGGGTGGGGTCATTTTGGAAAACATCACTGGAAGTGGAGTTTCATTTTGAGGAAAAGGTGAAGAGAGGGGTCACTTTGGAAAACAAGATCAATGGATGTCATTCTTGATTCGTTTTCTATCAAATGACACCTGAACACCTGTAATCTGTCAACATTTCCTTCTGCAGGAAGTGGATAACTGTAGTTACAAATATGCATGTGCACTAGAAATTCTCAAATTAAAAAGTACACCATTTAGTAATTTGGTATATTGTAATGTATATGTTGATTGA
>NC_135557.1:20303724-20328724 GCF_964340395.1 Glandiceps talaboti
CTGTTTCTGCGTCCTGTTCTAACGCCAACTCTTGACATTTTTACATACTAAAGCGGTCAATTTAAATATTACTAGAGTACAGGTGTACGTATGGAAATTCAGCCAATCACAGCAGCACTACTTACAATTATTATTATTATTTAAATTGTTGTCAATGCAAGTCTGTACTGTTATAGACCCACATACTTTGTACCTTTGATCAAGCAGTACCTTTGATCGTTTCCATGACGTCACTATTGATGATGGACAGCGCACAGAATAGGGTCACCTGCCACTCTGCTTTGAATTGAAGCATGTCTTTCCTGTCTGCAAAAGTTAACCATTTACACAGATGGACGCGGGCAAACACAGAGATGTGTATGGAACCAGATGGTGTTGTTTTTGATGAATTCATTTCAATATTTGACGCTAAATATACATGGATCAATATCGAAAATTTTGCAGCCACATTCAGAAATTGAAATTAAATTGCGTTATCAACAAACTAAATGATGTGATCAAGGACATGGTTTCATCGATGGTAAACACGCAACAAATATTAACGAATTCGTTTTAACTGTAACAAATTATTTGACGCCGAATGGTATCGCAGCAAAATAAGAAATGTGGAATCATGATTAGATAATTAAGTCATGCAAATTGATTATATATGAAAATTACATTCATGATACATACCCTTGGTACATATGATAGAAAACTGACAGCGAATGTAACATACTATGGTACTTGAAACCTTACAGCAAATCAACGAGAAACTAACATCTCAGGAACACTTAAACATTCATAGATATCGAAATAATATAAACTTAGCACATTACCTCAATTCGAGAGGAAATCATAAACAGCTGTTAAAGGATAAAAAGAAAACATACAAACAGAAACTGTGTAACCAGTTATTACTGGCTGATTGTAACGACCCTAAATCTAAAGTCACTAAATTTATGTAGCTCATCATTATCATCACCATCACCCCACCATCACCACCACCACCACCACCACCACCATCATCATCATCATCATCATCATCAGAATCATCAGAATCATCAGAATCATCATCAGAATCAGAATCATCATCATCAGAATCATCAGAATTGGTGGGCACTGTATGTTAACAATCTGTTATCTTCGTATGGGGGAAGGTATTATAGGGGTTGTATTTATAGGTTTACTTCGCAGGTTTTGGCTATATATTACTTTCTATACCTTAGGCCAATGGCTACACTATGCTGAACAGAGCATATATATATATATATATATATATATATATATATATATATATATATATATATATATATATATATATATATATATATATATATATATAATTTTAAAAGACCGGAAACCAGACATGTAGAAAGTTACATAGTTTTTAAAGTTTCTCACATGACATGAAATGATATTGTGGTGTGTACATCGTTTTATGCTGGTATATATATGTAATACATTCTGAAACATCTATTCTGTTTACTATTATTTCTACTAATCTCCCTTTTCAACTTTAACAGACAATTGATAATAGGAAAAATACACAATCTACTTTAAAGTGTCAATATACCCTTTGTATTGCCTTGTAAAAGGCAAACATACGTCGTGTCCTTTGAATATCAAACATATGGTCTTCTTATCAATCTCAAACATGGTATTTATTTGGTGATACTAAACACATGGTCTACCCTCTCAATGTCAATAAACACTATAAAAAATTAGATATATTCAACTTTACTTACTGACAGGTATAACATATGGTTTGCTAGGGTCAGCAACCTGAACATGAAATAATAAATTCTTCAAAATCAACTAACAAATCAGCTTTCGACGCCTTTGCCTCTACAATAATTGACTTCCAATACGTCATATACACATTGATATTAGCGTCTTGGGGTTACAATATGCATTGCATACAAGCTAGTGTATATTGTTAACATGAATAAATAAAGATAGCAAAACCATGACGTCTTTATTGCAGACATTGTAATGAAAGAATGCCAATTTTTGAATGAAGGTAACACTTGTGAGTGTATGTATGTAAATTATTAAAATAGTTTACATATTCTAAGTATTTGTGTTCACCTCATGGTCATTAAGCAACTTTTCTTTCCTAAGAAAAAATATTGGAACTGTCAAAATGAAATGATATTTCTTTTATGTGAACAATACTTGTAATCCTGAAAGACTGTTATGTTGAATAGTAGTCTATACTTTATGCAGTAATGGCAATAAATGCTACACGCTTGGACAGTGATTGCATTAATTTACTATATAGTAGTTTATTAAAGTGGACGCTGTTCATCACTTCATTGAAGTGCCATCTACTTAAACCATTTAATCATTGACTTCTACTACTACACATTAACAAAATAACTTTCACGGCCCCCAAAACGCACCAAAAATTTGCTAATAGGTAATCGTTGATTAGCTTGAATATAGTATATATCAGGAAATATAACTTTTGCTATAGCAGTAACAAGAATCAAAGCACTGTGTCCATGAAATACCATAAAATATTCTTCACAGGAAAGACACTTCAAAGAAGCAAGAGAAACATTCAGTTCCTGCTTCATTATAATCCGTTGTGTCTCACAATATTCAAACCCAATTATAGAAACACTGTTTCTGTAATGTTAACTTCCTATGACACACACTGGCACCATTTGTGTAGTGAGTAGTGCGTATTCAATATTTTCAATCATTATCTTTAAAGTCAAACCTGCAGCATATATACGCAAAGAAAACGTGTCTAGAGCAAGCTTTCGTAAACACAGTTCTTTATTAAAGATACATTCGTATACCATTACAAAACTACCTGTAAAATATAAATTTCATTGTGCGATATTTACGATGTTCTTCCATTTCCGTTTTACATGTGCGGAACTTTGTGCATAACTTTTGTTGAAATTACATCGTCCTTTCTATACGTGAGTGACATCAGTGTGCAAATGCCACATCATGTTTGTGTTTCATTGGGTGAACAGATGTCTTTTTTTGTTAGTCTTGATGACTTTTAAGTGAACCAGGTATGTATATAATGGTTAACTCGCGGTGACTGTATCATAGCAGTTTCAACCTCGACAACAAGCAGCAACGATGAAGGGAGTCTACGTCTGTACAGCTTTCCTGGTCATTCTTCTTCAGGTAAGTTAAATTAGTAGAGAAAACGGCTACTAGTATATGGACATAATCACACCATTACAATGTGCAACAGGGGTGCAGCAGGTCTGTCCCATCAGGGCTGCGGAAGGCATGTCCGCCCGGGCTTCAGCTGCAGCAGCTCTCCTGCATGTCTGCGACTGGTCAATCCTGTTATAGATGCCTGTGAATGATAAAGTTTATGATATTATTTCGGAAAGGGCTTTGATATTGTTAAACATCATACTTGGCAAACATTTATTTATGCTAACTATCGCCATTTTGTTTTGCTGGAAATAATGTCATGTCTTGGAGTAAGTAAATGTAGACAGGGGTTCCAGATTCGAAAGCGTATTCTTTTATTGAATGACATATATCACCAGATATTTCTGTACCTTTATTGCAGATTTTCCAAGCTGAGGGGTCCTGTAACGAGGGTAAGTTTATCATTTCCCTACTTTTTCGTTTGTCCCTTTACCTAGCTGTAAGTCGATGTCTTTTAACAAAATATTGTATCAATCATTTTTTTTAAACTTACGTCAAAGTTTAGCTGTCGTATTAAACATTTATTTAACAAAAATTGTTTGGTTCTCGTTACCTCCCACCCTACACTTTTTTTTTACGTATTCGAGAAAAAAAATATTAGTCGCGAACATTGTGAAGTCTCGCAAGAAATGGTGGATGCGTAAACTTAAAAAGACAATATAAAACTGTTCTTCCAATCTGTAATGGCTGTACATCAGATGAGCAGAAACCAATAACACAGAAACCATACGGAAAACAGCGGAAAACTTTACTACCTGAAAGATTTGTTTTAATCTACCTACCCTACATATTCTAAGGTTGAGCGTAATCGGAACCATACCATTCTTCTTAGACCTAATGGCGGTTCCTTTATGCCTAACTTGTGATTTGCACTGGTCAATTTGTCTACAGATTCATTACATTGAGAGACACCACATACTGTGCTGATAATTTAAAGCAAGTCGAAGCTATAAACTATTGTGGCAAGCAGAGAAAACGCTTTAGTTGGTTGCATTATCAGTTGGATAATATTACAAAACATGTACATTACAGGCTGGCGTTTAAATGAACGTAAAAACACGTGTTACAAACTATGGGACAGAACTAAAAACTTCGACGCCGCACAGAGAACTTGTAAGGCTGCACAGGAGGGCGCTGACTTGGTACGAGTATATGGCACGGCTGAAGCAAACTTCCTGAATGGTCTCATAGAGGAATTCAGTACCAAAATGTGTACCACAAAGATGGAATGCAGTTTTTGGATAGGTCTTTCCTCTAGGGTAAGTCTACATTCGTAATAACATGTTAGTATATTCACAAACTCTTGTTTACGGCAGGGGAGGGGACGGCAAATCGGGGGGAGGCCCATCCACCTGGTGGGCCTCCATGACATGCGTATGACATAAATCTACTGGGCAGTTCAGGAGGACAGTGTAACATTGCACATTTTTGGGTTATGGGAAATATCATGTAATGTATATTATTAGGCTCTAATGCAACACTCTTTTAGTCTAAAATCTAATACATGCATAAGACTCTCGTAAGATATGCCACTCGACAGCAGCGTTTTATCGGATAATGTCAAAAAATCTAAATCAGAGTATAAAATCTAGTATTACACACTATTATTAGATGGGGAAGATCGGTCAGACCCCGTAAGAAGATTTTTTTTATGATGATATCATCTGATATCTAAGTTAGTTAAATTTTATCCGATAATGGATTTTTTATGCAATGTTGCGCCTTCATTGGTAGTTGTTATCGGATAAGATCGTCTAAAATGTAACTTAGAATCTAACCTCTAATATTAGACTCTAATAATATCGTCCGGATACCCCCGACAGCAGTTTTTATAGAAAATGTATAAAATCTATAAGATTTTTCATCCGATAATGGATATCTATGTATTTTCGGGCCTTCATTGAATTCTGCCCAGCAACGTCATAATTTGGTGATGTCATCTTCCTACACTATAGTGTTGTGTTTTCGAGACATTAGTAAACAATCCAAATAATTTTATTTTTTTAGGTTTATGGCTCCCTGTAATGCTAGAGTAACATTAGTGTAAGAATCTGTAATTGAAACCCATAGCCTTTGATTTGTACTATATAAAAAGAATGACTTTCGTTTTCTGAATTCCGAATTTGCATTATTTTCTTCGTAAACTGTTACAGTACTGTATGTACTGAATATATACATCACATTGTTCACTCTCATTAAAGCTCCTATCGACTTTGTTTACATTAGGGTGATGACAAAACCAGCTTTGATTTTGTTTGGGTGGATGGAAACAGACCTGAGGACCACAAGTTCAAAAAGTGGACCGGAGGTAGTCCATGGTTACCAGGTGCACCAAGTGCCACAGTTAAAAATTCCTGTGTCTTCATCCGAGGTGGTAATTATGAAGAGGCGTATAAATGGGCAGACTCAAAATGTGATGTCGAACGTAACTTCATATGTGCTTACAAAATGGACTAGGACTGATAAAATAATTAGTTTTCTCGATAAAAGGAAAGGACTGGAAATTCAAGTTGTCAGTGGGGATTTTTGGTGTCAAGGGAAGTTTTAATTTGTGAACAACATTGTAGCCAAGCGTACGCTTCACATTCATTTAACACTGGATACAATATTCTTAACAGTACATGTAGTCTTAATTTAGCTTTTGTTAGTATATGTTAATGTAGATACATGTCTTCGATTGTATTAAACTGTCTAAAACATTAGTTGTACCATGAAAGTATAACCTACGACGACAAAGAAACGACAATGAGAGTACATGGCGATATCAAAAATCAGAATGTTCGACCCCATCTGCAAACTCGGGAACTTTTAAACAAAGACAATTTTTGCAATATTTTGTCCTATATGGTGAAATGATGAGTTGCAATATAATGGCCAAAACGAGTGCGAAAATCACAAATTGGCTTAACTTTTCTAATCTTTACTCAACAAACACCTTTCACCTCAGAAAGACGCCATCTTTATAATGAGAAGTTGTGTTCATATGTTGAGAGCAAGGCAACAGATACAACGTAGCAACGTGACGTGAAAAGGCCATGCCCTGCTAACCAACCTTGCTGACCGATCAAAGGGACCACACACAATGGTATAAAGGTGTTTTTGTGGGGTTTTAAGGATTGGATAAAGTCAGTTGTTCTCCTGTGGGTTATACTTCCATGGTAGTACACAGTTAATGACATAATAAGTAGTTCCTGGACATTATGATATTATATGAATATGTAATGCATTTAACTAGTTTATGCATAACACGTGAATACCAGGTCTCATTGCTGGTCTAGTTTGCTTTATCAAGTATAATATTCAAATTACATCGACATATCGTTCCAAAACATCTCAAAACGTTGAAACATAGCATATGGCCCTTTAAATGATTTATAATTGTTGTCATCCCCAAATGATCATGTCGTTAGTATTGAAATGAAAATTTTAGGCAACTTTTTCAAGTTTGTGTTTGGAAGAATACTATGGTTTACCAACATAGATGAATATCTAATTGATCGTGTCATTGTTAGTTCAAATATTACAAAATGATTATGATACTTGGCTAGACAATCATTTATAGCTTCAAAAGGGGTTTATCTAGATAACAGAAGTGAATCATGTTTTAAAAAGACACTTTACTTTCATTTGTATTTACAACCAACATGGACTGCCCTGGTATTCAGGTAATACATGTCATCCATCAAATGTGAATTATCATTTTCAACATATTATACTTCTATACAATTTTAATCTCATTAAAACTATCTGCATCAAACTATTTGTACTGGTTTTTTTTAAAGCAATTATGAACGTTTTCGCAGATATTCTACACGACTTTATAAAAGCACAGATAAAAGTAACCATTGTATAATTTTCCTATCGTCTAGTAACTTCAAAATATATTATCTAACAACTATTTATTGTCAAAATTACGATCTTGATGAAATGATACATTGTTGAAAAACAGGTGTTCTTCCTTCCGACAAATCACGAAGATAATGCAACATCAGACAACTGTAGAAAACAAAATATGGAATGACGGTCGTCTGATTGGACTTTAAGATTGTCACTTTATTATAATGAGTGACTGTGTTCGCAACACCATCACATTTGAGGACGATCTCATCGTCCCATAATTCGTTAGGTCAAAATCCCCTTCCCTACACGAACGTTCACAAGTGCAACATGGACACGTTTATGTATGATGTAAAAACAAGCATAGTGAAGATCGTTGCGGCCACACTACTATAATCGATACAAACATGGTAAACACATTAAAATGCTAACCGGAAACGAAACCCAGCACTGGATACTAGTGTCAGTTTAGCACTTGTCCTTCCTTTTCTGACCAGTTCCTTTCTCGAGTTCCTCCCCCTCTTGTCTTCTATGTGAGGTAGGCTTGAAATGCCATGAATAATATGACAAAAGACAGAAGTTCGTCAGTTGTATGTTAGCTTTCAATATAGAAGATGGCAAGAAGAGGTTATGCGTGCCTTTTTTGCCCAATCGGAATGGGAACTGAAAGTTGTAAATAGTTTCTCTTGTCACATCTCATCGCCATATGAAGTTACAGTAGATGACAGGAGTAACCCTAGTGAAGGTCCTCCAGTGCCACCCGAAATTCCGATCAATCACGACGACAAATTAATGCCAGGTTGTTTCTGTTGGTGTTGTTTGTAGGCCATGCGTCACTGTCAAAGACCAAAGGTGACTAGGTAATTGTCAACATACTTATAGTGGAAATACAAAAGTGCCATCTGCTTAAGTACTTTAAACTAATATACATTAAAATCATTGAAATAACTAAAAAAAATGACAATTCCCCTATTTGGCATTTTCCAATATACCTTAAGAAATATAGGTGCAACACTTGATAAAATAAGCCTCGGTAATAAAGTCTATAATTCCAATATGCTGCCGAACTCAATTTGCCTCAATAGTTGTCAGGTTTCTATATTTACATAGCAACGTTTCCTGTTCACTTTATAATGGACAACGTTACTCTGTTAATAGGAAGCCACTAAGAAAGGGGATGAAACGTCAGCTTTAACTTGTATTTTAGGGATGATTGCTTTAACAACAACAACAACAACAACAACAACAACAACAACAACTACTACTACTACTACTACTACTACTACTACTACTACTATACACACACACACACACATACATACATACAAAGAAGGAAGATAAACATTCATTTCCAACTTGCCTCTTTAAACCGTTAACTTTTAAGTGTCTCACAATATTCAAAACCGGTTGTTTCTGTAATATTAACATTCTATGACACACACTGACACCATTTGTCAGTAGTGCATATAGAATATTTTCAATCGTCACTGTCAACCCAGCTGTCTTTACAGTCACACCCCTGGTATGTATCTGTGCAAAGAAAACGCGTGTACTGTAAGTTTTGGTAAACACAGTCATATGCCATACACAAACACCTTGAAAATGTGAATTTGATCATAAGATATTTACAATTTCCTTCTATTTGCGTTTTATATTGCCGGACCTTTGTGGATAACTTTGTTCAAATGACATTCATTTGTATACATGAGTGACATCAGTGTGCAAATGCCACATCATGTTTGTCTTTCATTGGGTGAACAGATGTCTTTTTGTTGAACTTGATGGTGTTCAAATGAACCAGGTATGTATATAATGGTTAACTCGCGGTGACTGTATCATAGCAGTTTCAACCTCGACAACAAGAAGCAACGATGAAGAGAGTATTCGTCTGTACAGCTTTCCTAGTCATTCTTATTCAGGTAAGTTAAATTAGTATAGAATACGGCTACTAGTATATGGACATAATCACATCATTACAATGTGTGAGGTCTGCAACAGGGGTGCAGCAGGTCTGTCCCATCATGGTTATGGAAGGTATTTTCCACCAGGGCTTCGGTTGCAACTGCTCTCCTGCAGGCCTGTGACTGGTCAATAGTGTCACAGATGCCTGTAGATTTACAGCTCTGCAGTGTTGGGAAATAAAACCCAATGGATCCTCCACGTCTATGAGTAATTATAACTTCTATGATATTACTGCGAAAAGGACATTGATATTGTTAAACATCACACACGGCAAACATACACAGTTATGCTAACTTTCGCCATTTTGTTTTGCTTTTCGAAAATTGTCATGTCGTGGAGAAAGTAAATTGTAGACAGGCATTGCAGAAACGATAGCGGATTTGTTTTATTAAATGAAATATGTCACCAGATATTCCTGACCTTTATTGCAGATTTTCCAGGCTGAGGGGTCATGTGACCATGGTACGTTTATTATTTCCTTACTTTTTCGTTTGACCCTTTACCTAGCTGTAAGTTGGTGTCTTTTAACAAAATATACTATGAATACTGTTTTTTAAAAACGTACATGAAAGTTTAGTTGTCGTCAGATATCATCAGTTTATTCCCTTTTGACAAACACAATGCGTTGTTAGATGCGCATATCCTGGCGAACTGTTATCGACACCGAGTACGTCATATTGCAATCACTACTATAAGTTATTATCCATCTCAAGTTCTAACCACCACCTTAAATTTGGCATGACGTCGATGTCCTCAGAAACAAACTTTTGTTTGCGCGTCACTAGTCATTTGCAAAGATTTCACAGCACAGGAGCCCGAGATGTGAGTGTCTAAATTGGAGAAGTGCTTCACTTCAAGTAAAATTGAACTTGAACTTCAGATTGAGCAATACTAGAGTAATTTCATCAATAGAACTGAGCACGTGATAGCATGTCTGATAGAAATACGAAAAAAGAACTCAAAATTTCCACTTGTGAAATCAATGGTTTTGATATATACAGTAATCGTAACGATCGCAAGTTTTGAAACAAATTTTACTTGATACTCCAATCGTTTTCCCTGCTTGCTGCAATCGTTTATAGTATCCATATCAAGTGTAGTAAACCAGTAAACACACAACTCGTTCAAGTCGCTTAAATAACAAAAGTCTACTTCATGTCCCCCCGTTGTAATACAAAGTCATAAGGTGAGTGTGCGGTCTCATGAGCAGCGCCAGTCTTTTGGAACAGTATAGCACTTTAACTTCGTTCTTCGCCAACTGTCGATAAATTCGAGAAGGACATACATCAATACATATCTGTTTGCAAAAGCTTTCTAACTTTTTAAAACGATCTACTATTGTTCCTGTTCAGCGTCATAGAACATTATGTCGTATTGGATTTTGGCGCCATGCAATTTGTTTTGATTGATTGATTGATTGATTGATTGATTGATTGATTGATTGATTGATTGGTTGATTGGTTGATTGATAGTATAATACTAATTCAATGTTTTGATATTAGAATGCGGCCTTTCCAACTGTAGTCAATTTGTTAATAATGTTGTCAGCTTACAAACAGCAAACAGTGTAAGTGTAATGAGAGTCCCACAACCATGATTATCTGTATCTCTTTAATGAGACATAAAGTTTAAACATATATTGACATCTATGTGTACTCTCAGTTGGTTTTATGTCTAAGTTGTGCTTCACAATGGTAATATTGTTTGCTGACTGGTTACATTAAGAGACACCACACACTGGGCTGATAATTAAAGTGAATGTAACACTTGATAAGGATGCTCATAATGATTGTTGCAAGCAGGTTCCATTAGCAGTAAAATAATGCAACAAAAATGTACATTACAGGATGTCCTAGCGGCTGGCATTTTTATGATCGTCAAAATTCGTGTTACAAACTATCGAAGAATCAACTAACCTACGATAGGGCACGGAAAGCTTGCAAGAATTACGGCGTAAAGGACGCGGGGACAGAAAGCGCTGACTTGGTACGAGTACATGGCAGTGCTGAAAACAAATTCCTGCGAGGACTCTTGACTGAAACACTGAAGGAAGAGTACTATAACAGTGCATGCGAATCAAAGATGCAATGTAGTTTTTGGATAGGTCTCTCCTCTAAGGT
This sequence comes from Glandiceps talaboti, assembly GCF_964340395.1. Classification (NCBI taxonomy): domain Eukaryota; kingdom Metazoa; phylum Hemichordata; class Enteropneusta; family Spengelidae; genus Glandiceps; species Glandiceps talaboti. The sequence continues at coordinate 20,314,815 of NC_135557.1, forward strand.
AAGTCCACACTTACACGTCATTACGTGTTTGTTATTCACCAACTCTGTTTACACCACATTGGCATAATGTCGAATATCGTGGCCGGTATGATATAAATGTACTGGGTAGAATTCTGGTGGACAGCGAGACACATGTATGCCTTATTGGATAATATCATCTAATGTCTAACATTGGACTCTAGTGACACACTCATGGAGTCTACAAATCTAATATTAGATGGGGAAGATCGGTCAGGCCCTAGGAGTAGTTTTTACCGGATAATATCGTCTAAAATCTAAGTTAAAGTCTACATCTAAGTTCGAGGCTAATGTTAGGTTTTATCCGATAATGGATATCTGTGCATTATTGCGCATTCATGGAAATTGTTATCGGATAATATTGTCTAAAATCTAACTTACGGTTTAAAATCTAGTGTTAGACAAGCAAATTGGCCAGGCCCCGGGTGTCGTTTTTATCGGACATTATCTGATAAAAACTACTGTCAGGGGCTCTGCCATACCCAAGAAACCTTGTTCATGTTGTTACGATTGAAAATATCGTATCTTTAGGAATTGGGTCCAAATTTACACAATTTTGGCGATATTGGCTGATATCCAAGTGATCGTTTGAGAAGGAGTGTGGCTAGGGTGCACACGATTATGTAATTGGGAAACATAATGACAATTTATGAGAAGTAACAGTTTGTACCAGGTGTGATTGAAGCGTCAGCAAGTTTTAATATGAAGCGATATGTTGAATTTATGATTTCATTGTTAGTCAAGAGCACAGGGGTTGTCGGTGGCCGGGCGGTTAGCTCGTACGCCTCTTACCTCTGCAGTCTGGGTTCGAACCCGCCTGGTGTTGGCTGGGTTTGATTTAAAATTTAACTAGGTCTGCATGTAAGAAGGGTGATGCTCAGTTTGACCCTGCCGAACAACGCAGGTTTTCCCCGGGCACTCCGGTTTCCTCCTGCTTCTTCAACACTAGGGCACTAGGGCGCTGCGGCGACCATTCAACAAAATTTCCGAATTTATTTGGACAAATAAAGATTATTATTATTATTAAATAAGAAATGTTACAGCTTACATATAAGTTTGAGACGAGAAGGAGTGAGAGATACCTGGGGACTGACATGAGAGGCGTGGTTCTGGCAAGCCAAACTATCGATCTCAGTGCGGGATTATTCTCGGTTAGTGGACCAAGATCAATCCTGGTGTTTTAGAGACTTGTATGAGAGTTTGTGTGAGACGACTGACTTGTTAACTCCCACCCGACCATTACAATGTGTTCTACTCACCAATGTAACAATGTCATCTAACTTAGAATCTAAAATCTAATGTTAGACTCTAACATGGAAAAACCTGTTTTGCTCTTGAACGCATCCAGCACGTACAAGAATGACTATGAAATCAATGTGAAAAATGTGATTCCTAGAACAGACAACACTAATTGCGTGGCAATTTTGAAAAAAACTTAACTGATGGCAAATTGCTGAGAAAAATAACCTGACAACAACTAATCGAAAATCTACAACACTTAATGACGGATGTGACATCTTTGGATCTGAATGTGAATCTAAAAATAAAATTCAATCGATACCTGACTATACACCTGGAATGACCTGTACCCAATACAACCTGACACGCGTTTTGTACCTACTGACCTGAAATTGAAACCCTGGCCTTACAGAAAACGGTTGTAATTTCCCATTATTGTCTTTGTAAACTAAACTGAACTGAATGTATCCACCACACTGCCTAACTGGGCTAACTCTTGTTAATGCTGCTATCGATTTCTTTTTCATTAGGGTGAGGAGAATACTTGCTTTCAGCATAGATGGTTGGATGCAGGAAAACCAGCCAACATAGACTTCTCACAGTGGGTCCATGGTAGTCCATGGTTACAAGAACCAAACAAAGCACCAAGTGGCAATCCCAAGGATTCCTGTGTATTCATCCGACCCGTTACCTATGAATGGGCAGACTCAACATGTGAAACCAATCGTAACTTCTTCTGTGCTTACAAACTCGACTAAGGACAGTCACTGATAAAGTAGTTACTGTTTTCTCGTTAACAGGAAAGGACATGAAAATCTTGTTTATAGTGGGATTGTTTGGTGTCAAAGGGCATTTTACTTTATAGATTATAGACAAGCATACGCTTAGATTGTAAACATTTAACATTTGGGTACAATATTCTCAGCAGTAATTGGAATCTCAATTTAGCTATTCCTGGTGACATATGTTAATGTATGCATATCTTAGATTGTAGTAAACTGTCTAAAATATTGAGAGTACAATGTAAATATAACCTACGATGACAAAGAAAAGAAAATGAGCGGACATGGCGACATCATAAAAGCAAAATTTTCGACCCCTATCTACAAACTCGAGAACAACTTAGACACAGGTAGAGTTGCAAAGCATATAATATGCAGCAGTACATTTTCTACAAAGACACATTTTGCGTTATTTTGTGCCACATGGTGAAAGCACAAGTTGGAAAATATATACTCGCAACAACGAGTGAACAACCTAGAAATTGGCGTAACTTCTCTAATCTTTAATCGATGGTACGGTGTTGTACAACAAACATGTTCACCTCAGCAACACGCCATCTTTATAATGAAACTTTGTGCGCATATGCAGTGACCTTTGAGCTCAAGAGATACAAACTAGCAATGTGACAAGAAAAGACCATGCTCTAGTAGCCAACTTGATATCCAGTCTACGATCAAAGGGACCTTAGAAAACGGATATAACGGGTCGAAGACAGATTCCTGTTAAGGATTTGGTCAGTTGTTCTCCTTAGTGTATCTACATACGCATAAAACATCTCAAAACGTTAAAACACTTCTTATGGCCCTATAAATGACTAATATTTCTTGCCTTCCCCAAATGATCATGTCATTGTTAGTTCAAATATTACATAACAGACAAACCCATAAATTACAGAAATATCATAATACTTGGCTAGACAATCATTTATAGCTTCAGAAGGGGTTTATCTAGATAACAGAAGTGAATCATGTTTTAAAAAGACAGTTTACTTTCATTTGTATTTAGATCCAACATGGACTGCCCTGGTATTCAGGTAATGCATGTCATCCATCACTTGTGAATTATCATTTTCAACATATTATACTTCTATACAATTTTAATATCATTAAAACTATCTGCATCAAACCATTTGTACTGTTGTTTTTTATCTACTCTGAGCGTCTTCGCATAAATTCGATATGAACTTACAAAAGTAGAACACGCAGACACGGACCAAGCCATTTGTGATCAGGGTGGTGGCTCAATTCATCAATGAATTCAATGATGCATTAATTCATCAATGTCTACATCGAATTTCTCTCACACACCATGTCGACCTTTAGGCTACGCATACAACAACAAAGAAATTGGGATAAGAGCGCCCTCCTGTAAATGACATCACAAGACTGACATAAATATTGTGATCGTGAGAACGAATATTTTTTATACAAAACTACACAAAAATATTTATTGAATATACCCATGTCTACTGTAGTGATATTTCAACTGTAGTATCTACGTGATTCAGTTTTTTGTAATTGAAAGTACAGTGAAACGATTAGTGGACGAATCAGCCGTTCAATTGTAGAATTTGGTAAAACAAAGGTTGAATAGGCAGGAAAAACAAAACACCACTCATGTGATGACTAAACCGTACAAGCTATATGCTACTGAAAATAACCAGTGTCCTGCGGCATTCAAATTGAATTTCAGCAAACTAAATTCTGACAATTCATGTCTATTCCAAAGGCCAAAAAAACCACAATTGTTGAAGATGAACCCATACGGTATCGTAATGCACGCGTGGTAAGGGGAAATGATGAAGGAAATTTCGAGGGCAGCTAGCATAGATATGGCGTATTGACACAAATCATTGACTCAGAGCAATGGGATGCATGGTTGTGGACTCGGCTGTGCATAATACACGGTTATGTTTGTCTTTCGTGTCAGTTGGTTGAGTTCTTATAGTTGATATGTTTACGTTTTGATGGTTATTTTTTTGTGTTGTGTTGTGTTGTGTTGTGTTGTGTTGTGTTGTGTTGTGTTCTGATATGATATGATATGATATGATATGATATGATATGATATGATATGATGTGATGCGTTGTGATGTAATGTAATGTGTTGTGTTGTGTTGTGTTGTGTTCTGATATGATATGATATGATATGATATGATATAATATGATGTGATGCGTTGTGATGTAATGTAATGTGTTGTGTTGTGTTGTGTTGTGGCGTTTTGTGTTAATTCTTGGTACAAAGATGCCGATTATTTCTCGACCAACCTTAATTATAATGCACACACACACACACACACACACACACACACACACACACACACACACACACTCGGTCTCAAGCAAAAAAAAAACCAACAACTTCATCCTAATATTAAAATAAAGTTTCGGTGTTATGGTTTATATTTATGGTCTGACCTGGCGTAATGGGACCTCAGATACAGACTGTGCCAATGAACAAATTATTCATGTTATATAAACTCTGAAAAATTATGAGATTTCCACAAGAGTACTTTTGTATTGTAGTAAACTTTCAAGCGCTGTGCGTTGAATGGCAACTGACTATGTGAGAACATTATGCTACAGCTGGTGTATGGGAATATTAGAAATTAGGGATATATTTGCCATGACAGTTGTCTGTTTATATTTTTCATAAATAAATTATTTTCTGTTTCTGCTTTGTAGAGCTTTTGATTCAAAACACAGAAAGGGCACCTCCGGTTCACTTCTGATTCTTTTTTTTCGTGGCAGCTGTCATGTCATAATAACTTATCGATTGGAATTGCCTCCATTGTATTTCGTTGTAACCTCATGTAATCGTTAACACGCAAACTAAACAATGATTATGTAAACAGGTGTGATTCTGAACGACTTGCCAGTAGGCGGTTTCTTGTGAATTGTATCTCAGGTGTTCTACTGGGAAGTCTTGTTGCTGTTTTGGTTCCCGTGAACAAATACGTTATAATTGTTTTGTTGTAAAACCTTGTATGAGTTCAATTTAATGCCATTAATCTGATATTGGTAAAATATCAACTCTGATCTAAGTCTAGAATTGTTAATACTAAGACTGTTACTTATATTAGGCCATACCCTTGACTTTGACAAAGGTTATGTACTTTTTTTTTTTTTTTTTTTATTTTTAATGAGGGCAAAAATAGTTGACGAAACAACTAATCGAGTTTTGTCCTCAGAGAAAAAACAACAACAACAAAGCAAAACAAAACAAAACAAAAACATACATATCACACAAATCCGGAGAAGTATTTAACTAAATTCGGAAACAATGACAAATCTTAAAAGAAAGAACAAAATGGTATACATCAACTAATACTGGCTAAGAAGATGGCTTTTGAAATTAGCTTTGAATGTACTCCGACTTCGAGTGTCTCTTATATGGGAAGGGATAGAGTTCCAAATTTTGGCCCCAGTGAACTTTGTGCTAAATTGACCGTAATTATTGTTGTATTTTGGGATGCTTAAATCATTTCGCTTCTGTTGCCTGGTGTCGTAACAATGACCTATCTTGGAAAAGAAAGAAAAGAACTTGACTCTGGTAATAAATGTGCCATATATATGACACACGAAGAAAAGTATTGTAAACTGACATTTTACCATGATGTACACATACTAAAATATATGGACCCTTAACTCCGTTATTCTGGGAGTATCATATGGGTAATTGATAATTACAGACTGGTCTAATCTTTAATTTTAACATATTTTACCATGATGTACACATACTAAAATATATGGACCCTTAAAACTCCGTTATTCTGGGAGTATCATATGGGTAATTGATAATTACAGACTGGTCTAATCTTTAATTTTATCAAAGGTCTGTGGTTCATAAAGCGAGAAATTCGAAAAGTAATACGTAGATTTCATCAACAAAATCATGCTATCGACGGGTCTGTGATAACTTCAGCAGGATACTACCCGGGTTCAAAGCACTCCAGGTCGGAAGAAATCCACATTCTTTTCACAAAGTTTGTAAAGTTTGCTGACTAAGGCCCCGTTTATAGGACGATATTTTCAAATGAAACGTTAAAAATCAATAATATTCGTTTTACTGAGTTTGTATATATTTACACTATATGAATTATAATAGAGTGACACTAGTTTTTTTTTCACCGTTTACACGGAAACATCTAGACTGGCATCAGTCCCTTGTGAGATTTTTGACTTTTTTGATTTTTTAAAAAGGAAAAAATGACGAACTTTTATTTTTTCCATGTGCTAGCAGTTTCTTAAGGCCATGTGTGTAGTGGTCACGCCTAGACAGTGGTGGGGGCTAGACCTTTCAATGTCTAGACGATAGAATAAACAACAAAACTGACAGCTGTTTTTCCCACATTCTATATGACCATCAATTTATTTCACAGAATATAATCCAACGTTATCTAAATTACAAACATTTGTCGGTTAATGACACAGCTTTTTGACATGTTGGAAAATGTCAGACATGTGATGTGACACAAACACGCACTTTTATTACCCCATTAGTACAGATGTACCACATTAGAACAGATTTTCAAGGACAAACATAGTAAAACAGGAGACATGTTAACGTGTTGTCAATGGCACAGAGTAAGAAGGAAGAACACCGGATCCCCGGATCAAGTATCTTTAATTACATCTCAAAATGATATATAGATATCCAGATATGTATGTGGTTCTAAAGGTATTCGAGAATGACATTCCTAAATATTACAGAATTGTTCTTGTATTTTCACAAATGTTCAAACCAGGTAGCCACAGCTCTTGTTACATCTGTATCTAAGTAATGTTAACTGTAAAGGTTAAACAGGAAAACTCGTGTATGCAATATTTTTCCAAAATAATGTAAAGAAATTTGGATATGTAGTTATAAAATGCTGGCTGTTATTGTTTTAAATATTAGAAGGTTGTTAAATGTTTCCATAAGTGTACAGACCATGTAAATATATATCTTGTCACATCTTTATGTTCTGACATTTGTGCTAGGTTTGGTATATAGTGATGTCAGAGATGTCCTCGGGTGGATAGGCATGGGCCATTGCTATAGCTCCCTCATAGCTGACAGTGTACGATTTAAAACTAAGGTGGTCAGTATTTTCCACGATAATTGACAGAAATCTTATTCAGTATGCAGTTGTAAAATATTGGAACAAAATAAACAACACAGAGACCATTTGGAAAACAATGGAAAATCTGAACTAGACACTCACACAGAAAAAACATAATGAAATAAAAATGAAAAATCTACCTACCCCACCTATTCTGAAATTTAGAGTAATCGGAACCACACAATTTTTTTATTAGGCATAAACAGAATTATAAATGTGGCTTGAATTACAAAAATCATTAAGGGTGTTTTAATGCCAATGAATAATACACATCCACATAGTTGTTTGAGTGTTTCCACAAGTGTACAAGTGTACTGACCGTTTATACAGAAAACCTGGTCACATCTGTATGTATAATAAACAGCTGCTTGTTTCCGTCACGCTTTCTGTACCTTGGACACGGATGTATATTTTCGGGAGTATAAAATGCAAAATTCACAGTACAGTTCTAGCTTTAGCAGCAGAACTCTGAAGATGAAACGTGCTTTCGTTTGGTCAGCTCTCCTCATTGTTTTTCTTCAGGTAAGTGAAATTTTGAACAGCATATTGAAAGAAAAGGAAAAGAATAAGATCATGTACTTTTGAAAAGTTAATTTACAATCCATCCCCTCTTAATGTTTACAGCCTATTTCAGATACAATCGATAAATGCCAAGCTCATGTATTAACGTTTGGATGCTTATAACAAGCAAAATATTGTATAGAAGTGATTTCCATTCGTTCCTCTTATCATATTGGGAAAAATCAAAACCAAAAGCTACGAGTGATGCCAATGGTTTATTTTCATACTTTTAAAAAAATATCTTTTGGCCAATACCCAAACATCAATAATGAAGAACAAGTTTTCTTTTAGTTTAGGATATAATATGGAAGTGTATTGATAAAAAATTGATAGGCATGTTAAGTATTATTTTATTTATGCATAGTGTGAACCTGCCTCAAACTCGATATATATCTTGGGCGTTATAATCAAGAAATACAATTTATTCAGAACAATTATTCGAAGACCATCGAGTTAGGGCTGTGGTGGTCATACAAGTTTTGACTTATATAATGTGAGTCCTTTCAGTCACAAACAGTGGTCTGAGATATAATATTGTCTAAATCCGCCAAAGCGAAGAGTCTAGGCTGCACAAGTATTCAATCATAACCCCCATGTGAAATATTGCCCTTTGTGTTGTCGCATCAGGCATTATATTGCAGACCTTCATCACAAATGTTTAGACTAAGTGTATCCACTCCAATTAACTCCGATTAAAGTGAGTGTGGTAAGCTCCAGATAATTCAAAGCATACCAACGTATCTACTTATACACCATATAGAGGTGGCCAGTGAACAAAACTTTAAGTAATACATTTATATTTGCAATTTTGTGAAATTAGTTTAAAACTTTCCGAATGTACGTTTTTGTCTTTAATTAAAGATTCATTATACTGAAGGATCTGTTTCCTGTGACCGATGTACAGGTAAGCACTAAGTATATTTCTAACTATTATATATTAGTGTGTCTAACTGACCGGGCCAAGCCTTCTTATATACCGGCCTTGTTTTGGGAAAGTACCATTATATAAAACTGATAAATATGTACAGAAATCATTTAGGAACAGTCCTTTATTTCATAATAGCGAAGGTACAACAATTTCGTTCTGCAAAGGTTTTTATGTCCAATAATTTAAACCTTGAACGAGGTTGGAGTTGGCGAGTCTGTCAGATACGACGTGTTCTGCCACGGAAGGGGAGGACCTGGGGAATGGGTGGGTGGGTGGGTGTGTTGGGATCACTTTTTACAAATCAGTTCTCGGGAAGGGCCGTGTTTTAGGAAATGGGATAACGGGAGTGTAACATTTACTTTGACTGATTGTATTGTCTGACTTACCATTGATTTGGGACTCTTGTCTCTTTCCATGTCTGAGAATATTTTAATTTTGTATAGGTGAGGGGTTATGTTTTAGAGAAGGGGCATTGAGGGAGGGCCACTTTTTAGCATAATGGAATCTGGAGAGGGTCATATTTTACGCAAAAGAGTGGGCCTGATTTCTTCCGTCCGTCCCCTATAATTAATGAAGGCTCGAAACAGCTATCAATATGTATTGCAGGATGCCGTAGAGGTTGGCATGCTTATCGTAACTGGTGCTACTTGCTGTCAGAGGACCAGCTTACTTTTGATGAAGCACAGGCAACTTGTGCAAAGAAAGGTTCCCAGTTGGTACGAGTACACGGCACTGCTGAGAACCTTTTCCTGGAGGAAGTAATGGAGGCATACGATGACAGTAAATGCGGTTCAAAGATGGACTGTAGCTTTTGGATTGGACTTTACTCAAGAGTGAGTCATCTTAAATGATCAACGTTTTCCACATCATCTTTTACATTTAACTTTTGAAAGTAGTGAACCAAAGTTCATCAATGTAGCATACCGTAAGTAAGTTAATATGTTTGACAATAGGCACGATATATTATGCTGCCAATAGGCACGATATCTTTTGCTGACAATAGGCACGATATCTTTTGCTGACAATAGGCACGATATCTTTTGCTGACAATAGGCACGATATCTTTTGCTGACAATAGGCAACGTTTACTGTGGTACATTATTGGGATATGAAAAATGTTCTCTCATTTTAACATGTTTCCGACCACATCGTGAAAATATCTCCGTGAATAGGTCTCCAAAACCATTTCAAGATCAATAAATAACACATAAAGGTGACCCTCTTCTCCTGTCTGTATATTTTAAGGTCCTAAAATTGTGCGAGGATTGATAAAACGTCGTAAAAATGTCCCCTCTTAAGGACAATAGTAGTAGTGTGTAGTTACAAAATATGAAATAAGGAAATTGATATACAAACAAATCATATGTCATCTTTTTGAGACTATTGTTTATCTATTTTGTTAATGCTAGAGTGAAACGGACGAGTTCGACTATTTTTGGATAGACGCAAGGAGACCTAATGACATATCCTTCAAAAAATGGGAAAACGGAACACCATGGCAACGAGGTGCACCAAATGGCAACCCCAAAGATTCATGTGCCTTTATTAGAATTGGTACACATGACTGGGCTGATTCGACCTGTGAATACAAACGTAACTACTTCTGTGTTCAAGACATGAAAAAACAATTGATATACTAACTTGATTCTTAGATCCTAAAATGACAATTGAAACGCTAACAGATGTACGGATAGGTTGTTTATATCTACAGTAAACATTTGATTTTCCTTGTATGTATGTATGTATGTATGTATGTATGTACGTACGTACGTACGTACGTACGTACGTACGCACGCACGCACGCACGCATGCATGCATCCATGCATGTAGGTAGGTAGGTAGGTAGGTAGGTAGGTAGGTAGGTAGGTATGTATGTATATATATATGTATGTATGTATAATATAGCCAAACGTTCACCACCAAAGGGTGTTGACCACACACACACACACACACACACACACATACACATTACACACATTTCATGAAGGGTTCATTGTGATGCGCTGGTTTAGTATGATGTGTACATTACTGTCAGCTCATAATTCTACGATCTTTTATTTTGTGTTTTGATTTCTTATCTGTTAAAAGTCTCATTATCATTAAAAGTAGAGTATATGGGAAGCAAATTAACCTTGAGATTGTATTTATTGCATGGTGTGATATGATAATATTGATACAGTCAACCCACGCATATTATCCTGTCTACCAGTTTGTATTAAGTTTATTTGGAGTTCTTACATTTCTCACTTATACCACCACTTTTACCATTATTACAGTATTTCACACAGGCACTGTTACTATAACAACATGTTTACTTTAATTTGTGGCATGCAAAGCAGATATATATTAGGAACTTGAGAATTAGTAGTCTTGTAAATTAGAAGCTGAATTGTATGAAAAGCGAGTTTGGAAATGTAAAGTTTACATAAAAGACACATTGAGAGAATTCGTGTGACATAACTTTACATGCTTTAAACGGGTAATAGCTGTAAGAAACAAATACGTAATTTACCATCCCAATAGATTATTGAAATAAATGTACAAAAACTATGCTTTATCTCAAATTAATTTTCCAAGCAAATTGAAAGGTCTCAACTTTTATGCCTTGTAGATATATGATATGAGCTCACTATACATCATGTATCGTTATCGACATTCATGGGTTTTCATCATGATATTTTCCACTGTTCTGCCTACTAAGCAGGGAGTACATCCCTGAAGTAAGCCAGTCCTGCAATACAGAAATAAAATATGTCGTTCAGTTATGTTAGACAGAAGTAGATTACAAAACATTTCATTAAGGCGATTTACGATGAAAGTATCTGTTAGACGGCAAAATGACACCTCAGTAAAAAATCGATCGACCAACCAACCAAACACCGATCATATTACCCATCCAACCACCCATCCCCTGTGTCCACAAGAGGGCATATGGTGCTATGCAGTACTCTGACGCCTGTTAATTTTGACATTATAGATGTATGGTCTTCCAGCAAGCCCAAAGATTGTGACACTTTACATTCAAATTCAATATTGTATATTTCGACCAATACCATACCTGCAATGGCTCCCAAAAACCCAGAACTATTGATACCAGATTCTGTTTGCAAGTAGTTCTTTCTATCATCGTAGAAGTTATCCCTTACATCCGGGCCACAGACTAATCCACCAAATAATATTTGAGGATTTGGTTGAGGTGATCTGTTGTGCTGCCAAGTGCAGGGCTCTGGCAGATCGGGACAAGAGCTGGTGAAATAAAACAGGAGATTAATGAACTGAACTTAAGTTACTATGAGGCAAATATGCTAAACAATGTGAAATTTGGTGTATTGTAGAACGTAATACCTGATATACAGATCTATAACATTTCAAATTCGAGAGAGATTCTAAAGGCTACGACGTGTACGTTCACTACGTTGTAGCAGAAATCCAATATGGCGACTGCTGTGATCATTTCAAGAAGGTGAAAAAACTAAAGTATTTATCCTTCAATGACACCAACTAACGTCAGAATACAAAATCCGTTGCAAAGATTTCATATTATTTGCTTTTCTGAAGAAATCTCACATGTCCCATAAAACAAGTAATAAGGAACGTTTGGAGTTCTTGCCAAATTTTCACCCAATCACTCATAATCAGGGGTACTATATAGAGAGAGCTCAAACATGGAAGCACAGAAGTCATGTACTCATATGCATAATGAATTCCAGGTACGTGAACATAAGCAAATCAAGAGTTTCTATGAACTTGTCATGTGATGGCGCTTTTTCAAAATGGCGGCAGCCGTTAAGTGATTTCATATTTAGAAGACTCCTATAACATTAAAACTTGACATCTTAAACATATACCATCCGATGACATCATCCATGGAGAATTTTCCTTAACAAAAACATTTACCTTATTAGAGAGAAAGTGAGAACAACGTATTGTCTGGGTACACATTTACGAACTGGAGTGCTACTAATCATCTAATTCATAAGAAGTGATAACCACAACTTCTATATTGAGTATGCACATGTCTGTCACCATATGACCACACTAGTCCTATATAATAAAATATTTATTCTGTTATATAAGTTATGTGAAAAATATATAACTCAAATATATCATAAGGTTACCTTGCCCTGTGGTGATTTCTTGTTGGAGGATGTCTGCCAAAACCAGCCAGAAAACTTCTACCAGTATCGCCGAGAATGTAATGAATTTGGCTTTGAGCGAAGTCCAAGTATTCTTGGGTATGGAGACCGTGCTTTGCTGCTACTAGAGCGACAAAACAAATCTGACCTGAAAGCGGAGAATAATGGAAATGACACATTAATATAAATCACGTAGTCTTCATTTTGGAAGATTTTTTGTGTACAACACATGCATACGTTGAAGTGTGCTGGGTTCTTATCTTAGAGAGAGAGAGAGAGAGAGAGAGAGAGAGAGAGAGAGAGAGAGAGAGAGAGAGAGAGAGAGAGAGAGAGAGAGAGAGAGAGAGAGAGAGAGAGAGAGAGAGAGAGAGAGAGAGAGAGAGAGAGAGAGAGAGAGAGAGAGAGAGAGACAGACAGACAGACAGACAGACAGACAGACAGAGACAGACAGAGACAGACAGACAGACAGACAGACAGACAGACAGAGACAGACAGACAGAGAGAGACAGAGAGACAGAGAGAGAGCGAGCGAGCGAGAGCGAGCATGTATGCATTTAAATTCATGTCATTGATAATGTGTACTCGTGTTGGAGTGCTTGTGTCTGTGTATGTGTGTGTGTTTTTATTATATATTTTTGGCAGTAATTATACACAGGTTTTATGAACGTAATTACTAAATACCGTTGAAATCTAAAAACATACCAGTTTTTTTTAATGGCCGACTTTCACTCATTACAGCCAATCCCCACGGGGTGTATGTTGTGTAAGTCGAGTTTCTAAACCACCGACTGATGCCTTCCTCTACTGGTACAGCGTATTGTGGATCGTTCGTGGCCAGATACAGTCCAAGCTAACAAATTAATTAATAAATTGGTTAGCTACCTTGCAGTCACTTACGAAACAAGTGATTCAAGAGGGCATTCCAGATTAGGAAAATATGAGGGTAAATCTCATGACATTACATGAGCATGAAGTGCTCAACAAAAATGACTAACAAAATTTCCTGAGCCATGAAAGTGACTTGATATGAAATAAAGTTAGCAAATTACTTCTACCGTTTGAGAATACGACCAGCTTTGGTCGTGAAACGCTGGAAATTATATTTTTCATAGGAGAATATAGTATTCAATCTTGGCCCTCATAC
>NC_135557.1:20338724-20351224 GCF_964340395.1 Glandiceps talaboti
ACTTTTATGATTAACAATAAGGTTTGCTTTATCACATTTCACTGATGTACAGTACAGTATTACTTAAGCATCAAGTCTCTGTGATAATGAATACAATTAAAAGTGTATGTTACAATTATGTTACTATGGATATTCAATGTTATCAATTATGCACATTACAGATTCTGTAACCTTGAACATTGTGAAACATACCGCTTACATTACACTACCATGTGTGCAAATACAGCTGCGTAAATCACATGACGACATAAATTGTGACGTCATGTGGTGTAATATGTAAATATTCAGCTATAAACCAATCAGTGGTCTCAACACTACAAATGTACATACAATATTGACAATCTCATTTTAACAAATCAAATTAGAAGAACAACGAATAAAAATCAGCAAACTGTACCCACATTTCAATTTCCCATCCTGATACTTGCTGTGCAGCATGATTTACTCTCAAGTTCTATATTTGATTCCCTCTGTTGTGAGAGTTCGCAAGAGTTGATATATATTTAACCATAAACTTGGTTTAATTCATGTAAGCTCCTCATGTACCGTGATTTTCACCACTGCAGGCATTGGAAAGATATTCTCTATTTATTTTTGGCATACTTTTTTGCTTGTCTTTATTGACCTCGAACCTGATTCAAACAATAAGCAAAAAAATAAATTAAAAAAATAATGTGTCTCTATGCAATACTATCAGGATGGAAGTAGGAAATCTCCAACTACGTCATGCACTCTATGACCTTTGACACAAGAAAGCATCTTGCTACCCTATTTCATAGTCATATGTTCGCTTCCTATGGTTTTGTACAGGTACTTTATTATTGTTTCAAACAAACAAACAAACAAACAAACAAACAAATAAATGTCATTTTCTAATGAGTCTTTGTCATGACTAAATTCGGAATTATTGAAAACAGTCAGCTGAAATGGTCAGAGTCACTAAAAATCCTAATTTTGGAAAGAAATGGCAAATCATATTTTTTATTCTGGTAATCTAGCGACTGTCAGGTAGATGAATATTTATGCAAAAATTGTTTTTCGAAGTTATGAGTTTATGGTTGCACATATACGTTAACAAGTCTAGCAGTGACAATAGGTGCTACAGTCAGAGGCATTGGCTTGGGTGCTGTACACGGTTGATAGTACACTGTGTACACTCATTTAATGTTCAGAGTCCTGGCTGCCCTGTCGCACTTTTTTCCTTTTCGGCTTTTCTACAACTATGACGTGGTTGTAGCCCCATGTCTGTGTAACAGCAAATCTGGTTGTCTTGCCTTCACTGATAGCAATGAACTCAAGGTCTGCTATGTTAGCTGGTACAGCTGCAAACTCTTTCTTCTCTGATAGCCTAATTATTCTGTTATTGCCCCTGTCACAAACGTAAATATTATTTCTTTTGTCAACGCAAACACCAGTTGGATCATTTAGCTGGAGATCAGAACTATTACTGCCAAATGAAGAAGTAAACTTTAGATTTGAATCATACAAATTTATGCCATGGTCATGGGACATAACTATCTTCTGGTCACTTGTTATGGCTACTGACCTGGGGGATTCGAACTGACCTACATTCTGAGTTTGACCTTCTACTTCTGCTACCTTCTCTCCCATTGTTGTGAACTTAATCAGTCTATGTCCACCCCTATCAGTAGCCACAACAAAGTCACCCATCAAGGTTATACTCCATAGATTTTCATTTTGACAAATAATTCTGATTATTTTCTTATTTTCATTTGTCACAATGATCTGCTTATTACCAGCATCATATATGAAGTATTGGTTGTCATGGGATACTGCTATGACCCATGGAAGGAAGGGTTGTGAGAAGTTATCCTCATATGTTAGCATATCAATGCACTGGAAATCACTGTTCAATATCTGGACTCTCTTATTGTTTGTGTCTGCAACAAGTAACAAACCAGTTGACGTCCAGGCAAGACCAAGGGGACAATTGAACTCTGCAGGACCTACACCTTTCTGACCTATGACACCCAGTGGCCATTGAGAAGTACCTGTGAAGAGGTCAAAAGTCAGAGCAAGGTCAGACAACAAATTATAACCTCCTTAATCTTTTTTTTTAGAAGATACATATATTGAAATGAGGCGTGTCGTCCATCCGTGACAAATTGCGTCCAGCCCTCCTTGCGCTTAAACCCTGTATAAGCCATAGGCAATAACACCTTTGTGTTTTTGAAGATTATAAGTGTAACGGAGTGGGCTCCTTCATCTTCAAAAACAAGAAGCAATAAGGGACGAAAGGGTGTTGGAGTTTGGGAAGGGTTGGACGCGATTTGTCACGGATCGTTGTCACCACGGCAGCTTGAATTTATGTTTTTACTAGTTCTATACACAATAAAATGACTTGTAGATAAGATAACTACTACATGTAGAGATACATATGTACTTTCATAATCTGAATGTATCCTGTATTTCCCTCTCTGTCAACCGTTTGTTTGATTTGTAGATTTATGACTTCATATGAAATCTTTGCCACTTTATGACCTATGGTTCAATTGGTCCTATGGAACCACACTTTCCAAAAAAAAGGTTAAAAACCATATTTCTCCGTGGTTTCTGGTGAATGAACTTTTCCAAATGACAATCTTCATCTAAGAACTTAAAGTGCTTCCTTATCAAAAATTGTTCAAGAAGGAAGGCTGAATTTAGAAATACAGTACACTATTGTAGCAAATATATGTTGTTGTTATACTAATCAGATGCAAATTCGTCCTAATTATGTAGTGAAAAAATGACAACTTATGCTAACCAGATGCAAATTAGCATAATAACTTTGCAAGAGTTTCATAAAGATTTTATTTATTTGCGTCAGTAGTGTTTTGAGGTAAAGATATTTGGCAATTTCAATTTATAAACCTATTTAGACAGATTGATACACTTAGCTTATATTCTAATATCACCAACCTTTGCAACATTTTTCACTAGAATCTATTCTCAAGCTTGTTGTGTATTGTCTTGTTTTGTCTGTTACTGCACAAAATGCCAGATGTGGCTATAAATGTACAGTCCGTCATGCATCGCAATTGAAATTTCCATGTTTAGTTTCAAGGTTTATCAGTGATTTAATTTTCATGTTATTGATGTTTAATAATCTACTAACCAGACGGTTGTCGAAGTGGTGCCTCAGCTTGGACAGGTGTCGTTCTTGACCTTCCATTAGAGGATGCCACTCTACGTTCAGATTTTGTCCTAGGTTTTGTATCGGGAGGAGACACTTTAACAGCCGCTGCTGTGCCGCCATTGGTTGAGTTACCATTTGGCTGTTCTGTTAATGCCTCATCTCTCTTTCGAAGGATCTTCTTGGCTTTGAACTGACTAACATTAAAGTCGTCACCCATTAAGTCTTCTTTGGTAAGGCCGGCCAGATCTTCACCTGTGACACAGTTTTCTCTAAAAGTCGATACTATTGAATCATCGAGTTGCAACGCCGTCAGCCATTCACAAACGCCCTCAACGTCCATGGATACTAATGCTGGGAGCAGAAACAAACTTCGTTACTATTACTTCATGTTCTGGATTTTGATATCACCTGTTTGACGTATCATAGGTGACGATTTTACTGTATTTGCGTGATGAATTTAGATACCGTAGAAGAGTTTACTAATCACGCGTTACAAACAAAACAAAAAACACAAAATATATGACCATTGGGGATAAATATTCCATCGTTTGATTAAACTTGCTACTCTATATTGTAGGATGACAACAAATTGGAATCAAATACAGACACATTCTCACACTTACCATTATCTTCACAAGTCTGCTGGTTATGAACAATCTCAACAGGTCCAACTTTCACTCCTTTTGCAGCCAGTTCAATATGAAGCTGTTCCATCGATTGTTCAAACTTCTCCTCATCAGAAAAATCTATCCATAGTTTACTTCCCATGATAGGACCAAGCCAACCGTCTAATAATATTCAAATGTACAATTTGCATATTCATAATTATATCTAAGTAATCTTTATCCTCAAATCATTTTGTTTATTAAATGTTGTATCCCACACTACAGTCAATGTGCCATAGTGAGAGAACATTGGAAATCTTATATGATGTGACTTAGATGACAGAATTTGACATGTTTACTTGCATTTATTGTATCAAAATGGTTCATATATAAGGTGATAAATGGGTATTTATTGTGATTCTGTAATTGATAAATTAAAACAACCTCAACATGTTTTCAAACTTGAAAAAACAATGTGAAACACCCCATCAACAAAATCCATAGTTATACACGAATTAATGTCAATCAAGGGGTGGAAATTGTGAGTAAAAGGTTTGGTATTGTACGTACAATATATTATATTATAATCTGATTATAATTGTTGATGTAATACTGTATGCATTTCACAAATTTGTTGACACACACCGACACCCACACACAGAGACACTCACACCCACAGACACCCACAACCCCCTCCCCCACACAAACACACGTAGTCTTCATACAAAAAGTAACTTACCGAATTCCATATCTTTTTCCATTCTCAGTGGTACAATAGCTCTCCGTTTAGCATCCGCATAACCCATTTCTTTTTGACAATTAAAGGAAACCTTGTAGGCATTTGATGCACACATAACGATGACGTCAGCACCCTCTACACCTTCTGCCATAGCTTGGTTGATGTCCCCTGTAGCAATGTTAAAATAATAAAAGTATAGCATTGTTAAATGTACAAAAATGTATGTATCTGTGTGAGCGTAAGTTTGTAACAGTTATTTGCCTGGCGCAATATTGAATCCACAAAACTGACATAAAATAACATGGTAATTTGCATAATAATCAACATAATTGTCAACATATCATATGCACGTCTTCAACATTGAAACATACTCTGACATTTTGTGAGATAGACACGTGACTACACACGTGACTACACACGTGACTCGGGATCAACTGAACCAGTTCTCTTCATGTGAATATACTGTTGATTATGATGTTTCCATTCAAAGATTACTAGAGCTCAAAGCTCAAAGTACAACAAATGGTTGGTGTAACTTTCAACTTTAGTTGAAATATACAGCTACTATATTTACCTCTCATGTTGCTTAAATCCATCCATATTTTGTATCCTCTCTTGTCCAGCTCTTCCTTGATTCGTTTTACCACTGGTTGGTGATCCCATTGGTAGGATAACATCACGTGGTTTCTAGTGTCACTTGTCATCTTGTTTCCTAACGTTTATGTATCTATGAAAGTGATTCGAAAAGAAATTCAAGTGAGTGAAATGGAAAGTTATAGCCATTGTTAATTATTTTTACACTAAATTTCATATGTATCCGTGTGTGTGTGTGGGGGGGGGGTCTGTATTTGTATTTGTGTCTTTGTCTGTCTGTGTATCTGTATATGTAGTTGACGGTGTGAGTGTATCTGTGTATTTATTATCTTTCAACTAAGTCAAACTTACATGTTTGTTTATACTAGCTGTCACGAGGTATGTAAACACATGGTTCCGATTCAATTTTAGAATAGGTGGGGTAGGTAGATTTTTCTCCATCATTTTTAATGTATTGTTTTCAAATGTGAGTGTCTAGTTCAAGTAGTTATGTTTTCCGTTGTTTTCCATATAGTCTCTGTGTTATTTTGGTTACTTCTCATCAGATGTACAGCCATTACAGCTTTGAATAACAGTTTTATATTGTCTTTGTAAGATGATATCTATTTTTCGCGAGACTTCGCAATTTTCGCGATTTCATTTCTCGAATATGTAAAATAAAGTCCAAGGTTGGCGTGAAAAACTAGGTGGGGTTGAGTAAACGGAACCAAACAATCTTTTTAGACCTTATGAAGAGGAATCATTGTTCACCCAATTTTAGAAAGTGCAAAGCATGTAACAATGTGAGTTTGAAGCTTGTGATGTGCATAATTATTTCTCTAGTTATTATGCAAATAATATGGAAATTGTCATGCAAATGATCCGCCATGTTTGAAATCAATCCTTTATGTCAAAACTGCACTTTACAAAGTTAACTTTGTCAGTAATATTACTCCAAGGTCATTCCAATATAATTTGGCAGATGCCTTGTCAGTCCATATCATTACTGTTGAATTTATGTGTTAATTGTGAATCTATCATATTGATAGTAGTGAGTTTAATAATATGTGTGTTAACGTTTAATATGCCGATAAATCTACTATGGAGAGGTTGAGCCTTGCGGGATTAGTACGTGGGTGGTACTTCCGTGGTTAGGCCATGCACGAAAGGGTGTTTAGGCCTTACGAACAAAATGTGTGGTTCCGATTTTTGTCATGTGTGAGTGTCTAGTCATGGATGTATTAGTCTCACTAATACATCCATGGTCTAGTTCAGGTAGTTATGTTTTCCGTTGTTTTCCATATGGTCTCTGTGTTATTGGTTTCTTCCCAGCAGATGTACAGCCATTAGAGATTGGAAGAACAGTTTTATACTGTCTTTGTAAGTTGATGTCGGTTTCCGCATTCTCTATTTTTCGCGAGACTTCACAATTTTTTTTCTCGAATATTTAAAAAAAAAAAAAAGGTTTAGGGTTGGCACGAAAAACTAGGTGGGGTCGGGAAACCGGAACCAAACAATGTGTTTTAGGCCTTAGAGAAAGTATTTTTCCCGAGTCCAAATGCATAAATAAATATAGATAAGATAAACCTGGCCTTTGTTCATCTGATGATCTTATTCTTTTGTTTTTCAAATTCTAACTTCACAAACATTGACTAACACTATAACGAGCTGTCTTGTGCTGCCATGTGGAATAATACAACTTGCACTTATCAATAACAATGCCTTTTCTTTCAAGTTGTCTGAATAGACATTTTAACACTATATACATTCTGTTGTCTTTCTTCAGAGTTAGAATGCTGAATGTAATAAATGCACTGGGTCTATTACCTCACTAGGACAATGTTGAATTTAAGAAATGCACTGGGTCTATTACCTCACGAGGACAAGGTTGTCGTTCACGAAAAGTAAAGGCTATTTTTAATGTTTTACAAAGAAATAGAAATGGCATTCAAAAGGAGAGGAGACTCTAATAATCTGACACACTACTTTTCAATTCTAGCCCAAAGACTTGTCGTGGCCTCGCTATGTTAGGCCTACCTTTCACGAAATGGTTTCTTCCTTGGTTGTATGGTTTGGTAGCCTGGGATAGTAAGACAACAACTCTGGGCTAGGTCAATGGGGGTGGGATGGGGTGGGTTTAGAAGGATCCTATCATCTCCACGTTTCAACGAATACAAAGCCCCAAGGGACCGCAACCCACCATCCTCATAACACACTGTGGAGGCCCAGTAAAGCTGCACCGTCAAGTATATTGAAGGTGTCAAACTGAATACTTGGTCAAGGAAAGCAAAGGACATGGCGCTGGACAAGTCTTTGAAATGTGGTACAAATTAAAAATCTGTCGGTGAATGAATAAACGATGAGCATGTACAAGCTCTATTATATTGTCCGACAGACAAAGTGTCATGGAAGTAAATGAAAACTAAAATATAGATAACTAAAACATCCATGCCAAAACATAAGCGTTCCAGATAACTCAAACTTTACAAAAATGATGGATGACTTTGGATTATGCGTAGTCATGAATGTAATAGTGAATTCATCTAGGTAAGTCAGGAATATATTCCAGGATCGGGATGAACGTTAATCTTCACTTTATCCCGATAGGAATAATTGTTTTACCCCCGATCGGATGAGATGACCTTTGAACTCGTGTATGCTTTCTCCTCTCAAAGACAAACAAAAAGGCTACGGCTCAGACATAGGCTGTCCATGAAAATTTTAAGGAGACACGTTTGAAGAGTATTTTACCTGAAATAATTGTATTCGTTAATCCTGATTAAGATAATTATCCTAATCGTGATAATTAAGCCAGTGGTACTTGTCAAGGATTTAATTTACAATCGAGATAAAAACGGAAAGTACTTTGTATGCATTTATACTGACTGGGAGATATTAATTTATTTACTTATTCGTCAGACAGGCACAACGTGTCCACTGTAGTAGCGAGCTGATGAACAAAAACATATGAAAACACAATATATAACATAAACACATATAAACACTACTGGGATACAAAGACCATGAATTTATCACTGTTAAAAATCGTTATTCTAATGTTTATGATAATTCTGATTGCTATTTGTACCGCCATGGTGTGTAGGATATGTCTCAACGTCGAGATAACAGATCGAGACAATGTCTATCATATAGATACAACAAGTTGCTTTGAAGCTACCATGTTGCTGCGGCGCGGGCCGTACCATTATGTCAAAGGTATGGTCAACTCCGCGTTGGGGGACATTATTTTCGGCTAATAGTCTTAGATAGAGTTGTTTCGGTACCGACATCACATTACGCGTTCAAAATTCGATTTACGTATCTGGACTTTTGTCGAATGCCAAGTTGCATTTTTTATCTAAATACTTTTGAATCAAATTTTTCCACGCCAGTTACGTGAATGTTACAGCAATACATGTAAACAATGTCTCTAAAGAACTGTGTAAGTATCAAATATGGCGTCTCAGTGAAAGAGACACTATGACTTATCATGTAAGACACGTTAAATTTCTACATGGAATTCTTACAACCATGTATGTATATATAACATACAAAGTGAGAATTGTGTAGATGCCGAGATCACAGTACTGCTCTTAATTTCCAACCACCTGTAAGTATTTACATACAAAGACTCGACCATGAAAATGAAATAATACCGATCCGAGACTAATGTTTTTACAGCATACCTGATACTAGAAGTATATTATTATCAAAATAAAATGTGATATGTATGTAATTATAACGTATTTTTTAAATACCTGTAAGAACACCTTGTCTATCTACTGACTGGATCGGTGACGCCACTCAACTCTCTCACAGGGGGTCGCTAATTTATTGCACAGAAACTGTAAGGATGTCTTATTATCATTAATTACGTAATGACCCGTGTGACCTACTTGGTGACGCACCATTGTGATTCACGTCTATTCAGGGCAGTCATAACAACGAGTAAGAGGAAGAACCACAAACCGTAGGCTATCTACTAGACCTCGGATGTACTTCCGATACAATACGACACACGACTGAACATCGCTATCGAGGATGGGCAAAGCCCTCACTGCGAACTTCGTTCGTTCGCTTATGGTATCGGAAGAAGGCCCGAACGTCTAGCAGCAAGACTACACAAACCGTGACTAAAGAACTTGGTGTGTGATACTTCCATGCCATGGATAAATGTAGGAGAAAAATGATAAGCATTGACCAGCATAACAACTGACACTGGAAGGCAATATGTCATAAAACTATCTGAGTTAGAAACAGATTTCGGTTGTACTAGCTTCCTAAGTAAGAAAGGGAATGGGGACTAAAAATACAAACATTTTCATCCTTGAAATACAGGAGGTGAATACAGTCTCTGTAGAGATGAAATAGGTGAACACAGTCCCTGTAAGGATGAAATAAGTGAATACAGTCCCTGTGATGGCATGGACAGTGGAGAAGTCATTGTCTACTGTTATAGTTGGCTGACAGGGGTGAATACAATCCCAGTACGCGTGTTGTGTTGTGTTGTGTTGTGTTGTGTTGTGTTGTGTTGTGTTGTGTTGTGTTGTGTTGTGTTGTGTTGTGTTGTGAGAGAGCTAAACTACTTTGAAAGGCTGATCTGAAACTAGAAAAATACACAC
This sequence comes from Glandiceps talaboti, assembly GCF_964340395.1. Lineage (NCBI taxonomy): Eukaryota > Metazoa > Hemichordata > Enteropneusta > Spengelidae > Glandiceps > Glandiceps talaboti. The sequence continues at coordinate 20,348,403 of NC_135557.1, forward strand.
TGAAATATGTGTCAGGCTCCTGAACTTTTCAAAAACCGTTTACGAATCTACAGTACAGAATCCAACTGTAAACAAAGTCATATACTATTGTCACCGTTGCTGGCGCTAAGCCCGATTCAATCGGCATGAAAACCCTAAACACCCTCTTATCATAGACGCCAATACTGTTACATACTTTTATGTTTAAACACGGTTATTCAGAATAAAAATAAACTAAAGAAATAATGTCTAATTTATGAATAATTTTTATAGTTCAATGATAAATGATACAAGTGTGATTTTGTTTACATATATTTACAAAAGACCTTTTTTTCAAAATGAACTTTAGTACGTCGCGTCGTACTGGTCAACAAACAAAAAATCACAGAATCCGGACATGCGCATTGGACGAGCACTGACGAGCAAAGTGACAATGACAGATACTACCAAACCAGAGATACTATACATTTACAATTTGGTGACACGATGTTTTTTTTACATCTCATACAACGTTTTTTTTGCTACGACTTACACTTGTAAACATGCATTGATAGCGCGTATATACATATGAAATGTTCCATTCTATCTCCCTATGTACTTTGAACACAAATCAAACAGTTTTCAGATGACAAAATGTGGATTTTTTGAAAATAATCCTATTTATTTCTGTTTATTTACATTTCATTATAAAAAACTACTCACAAACGTACTCTAAATATACATTACAGAAAATATCGTATTTATACAATCTACTCACAAACTACTGGATATTAAGCTTATATACAATTCCAATCTTTATGTACACATATGACGTTTCAGGTTATACCTTTCTTCAGACTGTTGGTTGCGTCATGCTTTTGTTTTTGCACTATTTATTAAAATAGACTTCAAGGACGCCTTCATACTCAACTGAAGCCAGATCGGACCTCGTCACAACTTGTATCTGGTATGTCTGTCTGTCTGTCTGTCTGTCTGTCTGTCTGTCTGTCTGTCTGTCTGTCTGTCTGTCTGTCTGTCTGTCTGTTTGTCTGTCTATGTGTGCGTGTCTCTTCCTCGGTGTATATCAACAACCTCTATACATTGGTATGACGTTGATGTATGTTGATATTTTTCATCACCACAGCAACGCACTACATTTGCATTACACTATTTTGTTTAAGTCTATAAATATATAAAACAATCATTGCAAGTACACAATAATAAAACTGAGTTGACAATGTAAATACACAATGTATAACAAATACAGTGATATTCTTTGTAAACAAAATCGTCAAATATTGTAAATCAGTGAAAAACATCAACATAAAAATATGAAATCAGAATAAAGAGATAATATACAAAGTGTGGAAATATTTTTTTGTTATAATAATGATGAATTTCTATATACATGTCTTAAATGCAAGTGTAATGAAAATATACATAATTTATGATATCCAAGTCTTGAATAGAAAAGTAGTAAATGAATTTTGCGAAGTGTATGTATTTACAATTTTTCCCCATACCCACCCTACGTAGTTTGGCATTATACATTCATTCTTGTGCTTTCCGTGAATTTAGTAATAGTCACAAAGTTAAATTTCACCTTTGTGGTATTCCTTACGATTTGATGAAACTAATTATGACAATCTTTATTGTGGTATGACGTGTACAATTGTACTTGAAGCAAATTATCATAATCTTTTATTCACGATGGACGGAAAATGATAGTTTTAGCATTCATGTAATGTAATTTAGTAAAAAGATTTGTGGACTTTTTTGATCATGTTTGATTTTGGTGTGTGTATTGGAATAGTATGTACTACAACAATATCAGTTGAAGACAAGTAACATTGTGATAAAGGGTTTGTACAGCTACAGATAACAATGTCACGTGACTATATAAATAAATATATGTAATATCACTATGTAGTGGTTGTACAGGAAAGGTAACAGCGATATCAGGTGAATACATTGTATATGTTTTGTGATATTTCGATGTCGGGGTTGTACAGGACACATTAGCGAAATCAGGTGAGTATATGTTTGTGATATTTCAATTTGAGAATAGGAAATATGTATTCAACAACCTCTGAATCACGTGATACAAAATAATATCCGTGCATATATTTACCCTGTGGTTTGTTTGAGTTGATACTTTCCTCCACACATCTACAACACCTTAGTTTCTCAAACTGTTAATATGTGCAGGTGTTTTGGGGTCTAATTGCCCTGTGTAATTACACTAAAGCTATTTAGTTACGTTGTACGGACAGTTTATATAATTGTACAACAGTAGCAGCAACAGCAGTTATGAGGATACTTGGGAAAGTAAACTTTGTGTTCATTGCCGTAAACCCAAAATTGTCCCGGTTTTTCCTTCCATTTGTACGAGGCTTCAGATACTGGTACACCGCGAAGATTGTGTTTCTAAGTGACAAATAGAAACAAATAATTAGGCGGATAGGAGATATATTTAAAGTTATATTTGGTAAATACACAGATCTAAACAAATAATATGGAAACACAGGGCAGACAAAAAAGATGATTAATGTAAAGGGTAGCCAACGTACAGGGCAGCTACCGTACGGAACAGTCAAATGTATAGGGCAGTCAAAGTATAGCTAAATATGACAGCTAACTTACAGGGCAGCTAAATTACAGGGCAGCTAAATTACACGGCAATTAAAGTATAGAGCAGTTCAGTGTACAGGGCAGTCAAAGTATTATGGTAATCCAGAGTACAGGGCCGTCAAAGTATTGGGCAGTCCAGTGTACAGGGCCGTCAAATTATATGGCAGTCCAGAGTACTAGATCAGTCAAAGTATATGGCAGTCCAGACAGAGTACAGGGCAGTCAAAGTATAT
>NC_135557.1:20353724-20483724 GCF_964340395.1 Glandiceps talaboti
CTTCTTACAACGAACTTTACCAAGACCTTTACAACGATAACACTTACTAAAGCCACGTCCATTGCAACCATGACATACCTGTTGAAAAAAGAGCTCATCGCATTACTGAGCTATCTTGAAAACATTTTAGAAACCGCAGTGCCAGGATCCGAATTAATTGTATGGATAAGGTAAACAGGGAATGGATTTATCTATGAATGGATTTCATTGGGAATATATGTCAATGGGTATGGCTTTCACTGGGAAAGGCTTTCACTGGAAAGGACTTCACTGGGAATGGATTTCACTGGAAATGATTTCACCGTGAACGAACATCATTGGGAATGGATTTTACTGGGAATGAATTTATTTGGCTATGGATTTCACTGAGTATGGATTTCACTGGGAATGGATTTCACTGGGTATGGATTTCACTGGGAATGAATTTCACCCGCTATTGATTCACTGAATATATGGATTTAGCTGGGAATGGACTTCACTGGAAAGGAGTCCACTGGGAATGAATATCACTGGGAATGAATTTCTTTGGCTATGGATTACAATGGGTATGGATTTAACTGTGAATAAAATAAAATCAAGATAAATCGTTAACCATTACTTACATCAACTGTTGATGTATACGGCACATTGACAATCTTTTCGTGTTCAAAGAATAGATTGTCAGGTGGTATATTCATGTCCCAAACTCCTGGTGGACCCACAGTACCAGCTTTTTCAACGTCCTCACCTAAGAAAGTAACACAGGTTAAAGTTGAAAATAGTAAGTGATAGAATATACAGACAAATATTCGTTACTCACTGGTAAAGTAGTGCCGAAAGTTATACAAGAGTTCCGACTTAGCAGTGTATGGAAGCAATAACAAGATGAATTACAAATGACGAGTTGAAATTGTTATCAGTAAATTTGCCGATATGTACACTTCTTCTAACGATGGCCTTATTTTTTATGTTTTGCACTTTAAAAAGGATAGGTCGGTCGGTCGGTAGGTGTACATGTATGTGTACATGTTGTTATTACTTTCAGTTCATCACCGTACTTTCATAGTCTGAATAACTTAGAAATGACAATTAAGGTCAGAAGTAAACTATGAACCTTTTGTTTTTATCAAAGATCCAAAATTTCTGCAATGAACAACAATGTTCGGCCAGACACGCGCTTGTAGAATCTTCATCTTACCATCAGTGACCAAGTGGGTTTTTAAATAACACCGTAGAGGGCGTGTGTCACGTCTCTGATATTCCCCCGGGAGCTATTTGACCCTACACTCACCTTTGTATGGTTCAAACAATCTAACTGTCGTTCTCTGCTCTGTGGAGGTAGATATAGTGTACTGCAAAAAACAAACAAACAAACAAATACGCGATAGTGTTAAAATTGATGACGTGGTAAAATACAAATTTTCACTTTTCATGTAATTTCATCAAAATTAATTTGATAGAACTATTGGGTGTGTGATGAACAAAACCCTGCTGTCACAGAAGTATTATTTTTTTCGATCTACCAACAAACAATATATACATTGAAAATTGTTGAAATACCCATAATTAGATTAATACAGTTATTAATATGGGGTCAATTGTATCCAGAAGTAGTATATTAATATATTGAACTCGTGATCGCATTGGGGGCAATGATTTATGTGCGTTGACCAAAAATCAATTTGATTGGATTTACTCTACCATATTATGCGTACAGCTGCACATATACATTTCCCTATAGGTAATTCAAGGATGTTCAGGATGTACAAAGTTAAAGTAAATCAATGTGTCGAATAAACATGATAAACCTGTGTCAAAAAAACCAACAATCCCGTTACAGCTATTGCATTATGGGTATATATGCTACAAACAGCTGATACACGAACGGTTAATATAAGCTTATGTGGCGCGTCTACCAAAATCCATTTGTAGCCTATCGCAATTTGACAGTCTGTTCTTGGAAGAAAACTCCAAATCTAGCGATGGCATTGACTGTTCTTTGTCAGTGACGTATTACCCAACACACCCATTTTACCAGATATGGCTATTATGTTCATTTCAATGACGTCAACGGTAACTGTGTAGTTCTACTCACGTGATAGGCAGAGGAGGGCACAACTGTTTCAATCTCCATCTCCCTGGCTGGTTTTTTACCATAGCAACAGTGACTGTTTATATGTTTCATTAAAGCTTCCTTGGCAGAATCATCATCTATATCTGTTACCCTGGAAACAAAGTATTTAAGTAATGTACATAACTTTGAGAAAGTTGTAAAAATCGCAGGAAAATAGCAATGTGTCATTGTAAGTAAGCATCTTATCTTGATTAGTCATGGAGGTATGCTGAATGTCTTAGATTGGGGGTTCACTACAGGGTATTATATAGTTGCAATGTATATTAGCACATTATAGGCCAATGATTCAATCCCAGGTTTTCGCATTAGAGTTGTCTTATCAGGCATATACACTACATATGGTTCACTATATGATATTGTATGGCTATAACTTTGCAATGTATTAGCAAATTAAAGGCCAATGATTCAGTCCTAGGTTTATTTAATAGTGGAGCCATAAAAATGAATCAGGATAATTCATTTGTTAATGAACAATATTTTCTAAAACTCTACAAGAAAATTACTGTTCATGCCTAAATCATAATCCTAGTTACCCGAAGTTGGCATATACGATGGTTTACTACAGTGTGTATGCTTATAACTGAGTAATGCTTTATCACATACACATACCACCAAACTAGAGACACTTTAGAGTTCAATCAGGCGGCAAGTTGTTAATTTTTTTTCGTCTCGGTATTTTTATCATAAAATTCACAAACAAAAAACAGATGCTGAAAATGATACATTTTATCTCAATGAATACAAATCAACATCGCTGTCGGATAACACAAGACCGGTTCAAACACAAAGCTGCTTATTTGCATAAAATGGGATAAAATGTATCATATCACATGCTTGCATGCTATGATCATGGTTGACCTCTGTGCCAGGTAAGTATGCATGCTATCAGTGTATGTATTTTGTTTGTGTAATTGATAACAAACATACACGTCGTGTGATACGTGATGCCACATAATTGAAACTATGTACTCTCTCTAGTTAGGTAGTAACATTTAAGCTACGTAGACGTATAGTAGTACTTACGAGGTGAAGTTTTCTGGTGCTGTTTGGACGAAAGCGTTGAGATTCGGTGGAGATACTGGTTTACCTAAAAACATAAACAATATAGAGAACATAGCATGAATAGCGGACAAAGCTTGAAATCTCTGTGTAATGTTTTTTTTATAAAGTTATCACTATAGGGCAAAGTTTGTGAAGGAACTTACTATTCTTTGACAGACATGAATTTAGAACATAGAGTGTCAGCTTTCAACAACTTTACAACAACTATAAAATCTTAATATTCTTTAGCTAGCAATATATTTTACAGACGTGAACTCATAAGGCCTACAAATAAATGTTTGGTTCCGGTTACCGACCCCCACCTAGATTTTCACTGCCGACCTTAAACTTTTTTGTACGTATTCGAGAAAAAATAAATAAAATCGCGAAAATTTTGAAGTCTCGCGAGAAATGGTGGATGCGGAAATCTTCCACTGATTCTGTAATGGCTGTACATCTGATGGGAAGAAACCCATCACAGACCATATGGAAAATAAAGGAGACATAACTACCCGAACTAGACTCCCACACATGAAATCGTTTTTTAAAAAATCAAAAAAATCTGCCCCACCTATTTCAAAATTGAATGTAATCGGAACCACACATTTTTAGGCCTAGCTAGGTATAAGCTATAAAACTTGGTTCATTAACCTTTGACCTACTTTCTTTAACAGACGTAAACTCATAACCAGGTATAGACTGTAAGGCTTGGTTCATTGGATAGGCGGGTTCCTCAGCATTCTCGTTATCCTCCACTTCAGTATCCGGAGCATCAGCCCAGTTAAAGCTTGGTTGGTTGGCCTCCCCACCAGGTGGTTGCCAAGCTAATATGGTAATGAAGGCATAAGTCATCAATTGAAAAACAGGAGTGCTGTTATTTCTATTGTCATAAATATTGTTTTCAATAAAAAACAAGAATTTCTGATATATATCACTTCTGGCTGTTTCATTAAACAATTAACATTGAAATGCATTATAACGGCCAGTGCCTTCCCGGGTGTATTGATTAATTTTGATATATGTATACATTTGGGTAGTTGGCCTATATTGTATGTGAAAAAAAGTTACTATAACTAAATGAGTTAGCTATTAGAAAAAAAACCCCGCTAGAATTGTCAATATAGCAAGGAATCGTCATTAATTGAAAGAAACTTGCAAATCAATGATATTAGATATTCTAATATTTTGTATTTTCGAGTACTTATATTCGTGACTAGAAAAAGTTTTAACCTTCATGGTAAAGTAAACTCGCTTGTGCATCACCATGGTAACGACATGACGTACTTTATTCAACCGAAAGTCGTATTTGAACAACATTAGATGGCAATATTTGTTGATACTTCTGACAAAAATACTGAGACTTACGTCCTGGACCAGATCCAGAAGATGAGTAATTACTGGCTGCTGTAGCCGGAGTTTGCAACTGTAATCGTTGCCAGTCACCCATTCCTTGGGACATTCCATTGTTATAAGCTGACGGGGGTGGTATATCCTGACCCGCTGGAGGGGCTGTTGGTGGTGGTGACAATGGTACGGCTGTTCCAGGAGGTTCTTGGACCGTACCTGGTACAAAGAGGAACAATGTGCATTAATAACCAATATCTATTGATAATAGAATCTCTACAGTATTGTTATACGGTTGAAAGGTATTTACACAGGTTGGCCATAAAGGTCAATGCAAATTACACAGTCCACGTAATACAGGTGATATATAACTACCGTTGAAGGATGTTAAACCACAAAAATACAAGAGCTGTGTAAAAGAAATGCAAACATGATATAACCAGAGAGAACCACATACATTCATTATACGTACTGTTATAAACATAAACTGTAGGGTTTTTTTCTGTCCAGCGAATGTAGTGTTTGACTTATGGATGACGTCATAATATATGAACAATTTCACAAATGATAAAGTAATGTTGTATGAAGCGCTGTTTTATATTGTGTTCATTGTGTTGTGTTGTGTTGTGTTGTGTTGTGTTGTGTTGTGTTGTGTTGTGTTGTGTTGTGTTGTGTTGTGTTGTGTTACATTGTGCTGAGCTGTGTCGTTTGTACTGTTCTGTGCTATGTTATGATGTGATGTGCTATGTTCTTGTTTTTTGCTGTTCTGTTCTGTGCTGTATTCTACTGCGTTGATTTCACTATGATGTTCGGAGTCTTGCTGTGGTGTACGATGTTGATTGTCCTGTGCCTGAGTTATTGCACAGCACAGTAAGTACTCTGTTGTAATGTGTATATGTGCTGTGCTATGATGCGCTGCACTGTGTTGTACTATGCGTTGTACTTACTATAGTTACAATGCTGTACTGTACTGTACTGTACTGTACTGTACTGTACTGTACTGTACTGCACTGTACTCTGTAGTGTACTGTAGTGTACTGTAATGTACTGTACTGCACTGTGCTGTACTGTGTTGTTCTGATCTTTCTCGTACTGTAGTGTCGTTCTGCACTGTATACTGCACTGTACTGTACTCTATACTGTACTGTACTGTAGTGTACTGCATTGTACTGTACTGTACTGTACTGTACTGTACTGTACTGTACTGTACTGTACTGTACTGTACTGTACTGTACTGTAATTGTTCTGATCTTTCTTGTACTGTAGTGCTGCTCTTCACTGTATACTGCACTGTGCTATATCGTTGGTTAGTGAGTGCCCATGTATTAGATGTAACATACAGTATTGGAAATATGTTCGAAATACACAAACACTTCTCATTTGCTATGAAACGATTATCATAAATGTGTAAAAGTGCTCTTGTCATTATAGTTACTTCGTTATTTCCAATTAGTTTCAAATGTCCATGTATGTTTGTGAGTATAAGAAGGCTCCTTATTAAATAATTAAGTACTTGACTCTATACAATTGTTTGGATTAACTTTGAATGATGTAACCATGGATACTATTTGATATTCTTGATCAGTTGATGAAATGAGGTTAACAATGTGCAGACGTAGTTCTAATATACTAATTCTCAGACAACATACAGTCCTATGGGCGGTAAGCTTGGAGACTTGGTTATCCTAGCTCAACATATTTGCTTCTGCTCTGACAACAATTATCCAAGGTTCTGAGTTGTACACGAGGATGGTAAATATGACGAAGTGGTAATTTTACGATACGGTCGATGGATCATGTTTTTTCTGAGCAAACATTCGTATTCGGTTTTGTCATTACATTTGTATAAATCCTTCACAGTGTACTGTATTATTATGCGTAATACAAGTAGCTGGCTAATAAAATTTATTGATTTGATAAGTCTATAAAAACTTTATGATTAAAAAGGAACACATTTCATTCCCTCATAATTTCTATAATGTCATTATTGATTATAAAGTAACAGAGAAATGAGGTCTTTATCGATCTGTTTGTCTTTTGATAACCTCTGGATGCCAAAGTGGTCTCTACAATAACCACAAAGAGAGATCTGAAAGATTCGATGAGGGATAACACTAGACTTAATCTATATCGATTTGTATGTATGTATGTATGTATGTATGTATGTATGTATGTATGTATGTATGTATGTATGTATGTATGTATGTATGTATGTATGTATGTATGTATGTATGTATGTATGTATGTGTGTATGTATGTATATATGTATGTATGTATGTATGTATGTATATATGTATGTATGTATGTATGTATGTGTGTATGTATGTATGTATGTATGTATGTATGTATGTATGTATGTATGTATGTATGTATGTATGTGTGTGTGTGTGTGTGTATGTGTGTGTGTGTATGTATGTATGTATGTATGTATGTATGTATGTATGTATGTATGTATGTATGTATGTATGTATGTGTGTGTATATTATGATATTAGTTTCATACGGAAAACATAGAAATAACCACAATCAATGAATTGACGTCGCAATATTCGTTTTAAATTCTTTCCCTGTATATCGCAATATCTAGGTAATTGTAATATTCAAATTATCACTGCCATTATCAGCTATGAACGTAAAATTATTTAAGTATGTACACGTGTTTACATTGTTTACTGGACAGAGGTCTAATAAAAAAAATTTGGCGATTAAAATATGGAAATCTTACAGGAAAATTATGTTTATATCGTACATTCATACATATTAATTGTTGACGCTGTAGGCTCTTGAACTCAATTGCTATACACATAAAGGTGATTATTGTTCCATTGTGTGTTTTTGTATGCAGACTATTCATGCGTTTATGATGTATCACTACACAACCTGTTGTCAACGAAGATAGTGTGACACCGCACAGACTATTTATTACGTTTACTGACTAATGTGACACCATACAGACTGGCAATAAAACTGTTTTCGAAGACACATTATAAAATGTGATAAGTAAAGTGGGTCTTACGAAGTCCAGCATCAGTGACTGTAATACACAGACAGTAATATTAAACACCCCCACCCCCACCCCAAAACACAAAAAGAATAACCCCCCCCCCCAAAAAAAAAAATAAATAAATAAATAAATAAATCTTATTAATACGCCGCATATCTGTGTCATATTTATGGGTGTCTCGTTGTTGTAAATATGGTGACATGAGTTTCATTACAAATGTTGGTGTATTTGTCTCCATGGTGACAACCAATAAAATGAGCTCAAGTACAAAATTACTTAAATTATCAATATAAACCGTAAGAAGACGCGGTGATAGAATAAACTATAGTTACTATACGTGCAGTTATTTTCTATGCTATTTCCCTCTCACCCTGTCTAACATCATTAACGATAAAACGGTCAGAAAGAATAGGGTTGTAAGTGAGACAAAACGCAGATGTTAATACGAATAAACTAAAATTTTGAAAATATTATCATAAAATAGTTATATGTCTGTCCTGTAATATTTTTACGAAATAGCGTCCAGTGATTTACCCTAATAAAACCTTAGTATCATCTAGACACACTAGAACACTGGAGTATTATGCAATGTATTGTTGGTAACTTTTTTGTCTTGCCACTGTTGCCAGACGATACGTGGTTTAATATCAAGAATTTCTTTGAGCAAGGGTGTAGCTGTGTTGATAAAATTTTCGTCGAACCAGGCGATAAGTGTCTAGTGTCTAGTTCAGGTTCTCCATTGTTTTCCAAATGGTCTCTGTGTTATTTATTTCTTCCCATCAGATGTACAGCCATCACTGATTCAAAGAATAGTTTTAAATTGTCTTTTCAAGTTTATGTCAGTTTCCGCACCCATGTACTATTTCTTGCGAGACTTCACGATTTTCGCGATTTTTAATTTCATTTTTCTCGAATACGTAAAAAAAGTTTAGAATCGGCAGTGAAAAACTAGGTGGGATCGGGTAACTGGAACAAAGTTAGGCCTTAGATTGTGTCTGTTGTTCTTCAATGACAAAACAATGGTAGAGAATACGACTCGAAGTCCAAATATAGTTTCAGCCTCACTTTGACTAATAATAAAGATACGCAATTTTGAAATGTGTCCTATAATGAAAATATTAACTATAATATTTGATAGTATTAACGTGCATTTCACACGAAAACTAAGACATGCCCTGCACTATTCATTACAATGTGCCCTTTGACAATGAATTGGGGTCACGGTCATGTACGATTCTCGTCGTTCTAAAGCATTGCCTAAATAAAGGTCATACGAGGTGAATACATTCTGAATTAGCGACGTATTATACTTTCCTATATGAAGTGAGTTATTCTATCTACGTGTGTTGTTTCATGTTAGGTTCTTGATAATTAAAGAAATTAATGACAAATAATCTGTTTCTCCGTACTAATGGAGACGTCCTTTCAATTGCTCCGATGTCATTCTTTGTGGTGTGACGTCACAGATATGTCGCTATTTACTTTTTAAGGTCAGCGTCACAATGCTTAATAACCGTGTTGTTAAGGTGTAAAACAAGGCTATTTGTAACCCCACTGTGTACTTCTACACTGTGTAACAATTGTTAGAGGTGTAAGCTATCCTTAGTACGTAAGTGGTTTCTTGTTGACACCACGGTATGGTGTTGTATCCTTCATACAATTGCTATGTAATCCTACACATAGACAAACAGGATATACAAAATGCTTAAAAAAAGATTAAAAAACCCAGATAGTGGTCGACTTATCAATGTTAATTAAATGTACGTCCTACCTGGTAAATTTTCCGCATACATTTCACCATTTGCGGGCTCCATTTCCGTGCTAGAAGGAGTGCCAACAATTAAATATTTAGGTACCCACTAAGTCTCGTCAATAAAGAGCACACCATAGGCTACAACTCGGGTTGCGGGGTAAATTTTCATGCATCGACGTAGTATAATAAGATGTGTTGACCTAGGCGTACCGTGTGCAAAAAAAGCGTCGTGGTTGTGTCTATGGCAACGGGTATAAATACTAAACATTACCCTGTCATTGACCCAATTTTAACCTTTTGTCATGGAAATCGTATACAGGTTGACTGGTATCACTGTAGCTGTTCATACAGACACTTACGGTTGCCGGTTGCCGGGTGTTTGCTACGATATTTGCCAGGTGTTAAACATTTCGTTTATACTTACGTCATCAGACTATGATTGAAGTGTTAGTGAAACTAGAAATTGTAGGCAGAAATATATGAACTATTGGTTATGAATGAATGAAAGAATGGCCTTATCTAAGCCGTACAGCTCCCCTGACAAGATAGTACCGCCTGAATGTGGGATTCAACTATGGGCCTTTAAATTCTAATGATTGTTGCTATTAGAAAAAAAAGTATGTCGATTATTTGCAACTCTAAGCCACAAAATAATATTTGAGATTTTTGGTCAGCCGATCAATAACATGTAATCACTGCTGAACGTATCGATTCATTTGTATGTATTGTAATTTTGTATCACTGCTTTTCACTGATTTATTCGTCTTAATGTAATCTCTGTGTCAATATAATCCTTGACAATGCAAAGGAAATCTTGTTTACCATAACGATTAAAGTAATGATCAAAAAAGCCCGCCGTCTGGTTTGGAGTTCTTCTCATACACCCCAAACCACCTCGGTCTACATCATCAGCAATCTGATTAAAATCTGATGTTAGATAGGCTGGTTTTCCTGTATTTACCTTTATTCCATCGTTATTGCGTCTTTTACGTTAGTTTTGTTTTCCAGGCGTTCGCCCAGGAAAAAAAAACTAACGTAAAAGACGCAATAACGATGGAATAAAGGTAAATACAGGAAAACCAGCCTATCTAACATCAGATTTTAATCAGATTGTACTGTAATGGCAGTAGGCTAAGCGTGAACACAAACTGTAAAGAAATGTAACTTTAAAAGGTCATGCAAAGAGTTCGCTCTGAATTACAACCCACTGCAAATTAGTGTTCACTAGCTCTATTTGATACAATCACTAAGAAACCAACAGGAAACTGCAATTTCTTGCTACATTGTGTCTAAATAAAATAAACCAGTTAAAACACAAGCTTACTGCAACAACATACATACACGCGATGCCAATGTTTAGATGTTCGCATTTCATGTCTGCATGGTGTCGAAAAAACAATACCCCCGCCCCCCATTACAGCTACAGTAGGTTTAAGCCTATATGAGCTAATTGATGGCGTACAAATAAACTTATATCATTACGACTAGTACTGATTTGCACCATGGATTCTATCCGTGACGTGTTACAACCAACCATTTTTTGTACAGGGCAGGTATGTACAACCCCCTCAACTGGGTCAATGCGATTACAACTGAGAGTCTCAATTTGAAGTACACACTAAGTGCGACCATCTATGCGACTGCTGTTGAGACTCTCAAAGGGGGTTGTAAACAGTGAATGAGAGTGAATCTGAGACCGTATCTACAGGGATATAAAGTTTAACATTCATCAAACACAATAGTAAGTTAGAAACAGATAGACGTTGGTATTATGTAAAACTTGAAAGCTTTATTGCACTTACTTACAAATAACACATGAGACTGGTACAGTAGCTATGACAAAGTACATGTTCTACCACTTTGCTATGACATAAAAACCGCGTCTATTACTGTTGCTATGACATAAATACCTCTTCTACTACTGTTGCTATGACTACCTCTGGCATTTACCTGTCACATCTTAACAGAATTCCAGGGATGGATGTGGATGTACAACCTGTTACCATGGTAACTTCATCAGTTTAAGCACATACAAGTAAGGAATTTCTTACTTGTCTGTGGTCCATATAATCCTCACAGCCAGGAATTCATGCTCTACTACAGGGCATTTCATTCCGCAAGTTAATGTACATATAGAAGTGCATGGTGTGAAGTCCTGGGCTATCTGCTCGTCATCTCTATAACATGTAAGGCCTTTTCTTTCATTGGATGTATGTATGGCCATTTCGTTACCATGGTAACCACAGCTACTGCTACACCAGTTTTAACTATACATAAATTTGATGTGACATATCAGTAAAACCTTATTTCAAAGTGGAATGTTTACTCCAATTACACATCGGGTTGATGCTTATAGTATCAAACAAAACAATCACTACTTTTACAATCTAGAAAAATGTTTCAAAGAATGAAGGTTTTCAAAAACAGTGTGATAGTACAAATAGAAGGCTACACTGTAAACAAATAAAGTGACAGTAGTATTAACCGTACAAATGAACAACATTGTAACTGCAACTGACAGTGACATTGTAACTGCAGCCGACAGCATCATTGTAACTGCAACTGATAGCGACATTGTAACTGTAGCTGGCAGCAATATTGTTCTGCAACAGACAGCAACATTGTAACTACAGATAACAGCAACAGTGAAAACAATACACATCAACAGCAACATTGTAATCAATATAAATTTACAGCTACAGCATAACAACAACGTGATATCAAAACTGCAGTAGTAGAAATTGACAGCAACATTTTAGGTACATGTACACAAATTGACAAAACATTTTAGGTACACAAATTAACAATACATAATTTTAACTCTTCAAACGACCAATATTGTGAGAGTATGTACTCTACAATGTAGCTATATAAACTCACAACATCGTAACAGGTTACTGCAATTGGTAGCAACAATGCAGCTATTCAAATTGACTGCAACATTGTAACTGGTTACTGCAACTCATAGTAACAAAGTAGCTATTCAAATTGGCAGCAACATTGTAACTGCAATTTATACCAACATTGTAGCTATGTAAACATTCACAGCAACAATGTAGCATTACAAATTGACATTTCTTGATTACAAATTGACTACTTGATAGCAACATTGTAGCATTCCAAATTGACAATACTTTAAGAGTAGAAACTGATAGCAACAATGTAACTATACAAATTGACATCAACACCGTAAGAGTAGAAATTGACAACAATATTGTGGCAGAAAAGTAACAATATTGCTGTTTTCTTGAGCACCCATCACTATACTTTATCTACCTTGTCTAAGCATTCACCATCACCCTACCATATCAGGTTCTATGTGCTGTGGAAGAAACTGGGTTTGATTACTGAATGCTAAATCTACATGTAAGGGTTAGTTTAGAATGGTAAATTAGAAACGAATGCAACCTTTCGATCTGTCTACTACAGACCTTGATCATGCAATGATATTATTCTTGGAACCCTGAATAATACATTTTCCAATTCAAGGAGTTATTTTAGCTGTAGGATAAACTTGTTGAAATGTCTCAATAAGAAATTTCATTATTGTTAAGATATATAACTAATGTTTTACATGCAATCAAATTAGTCATAATCTCTCATGAAATTAGTATACAATAAAAACCCACTAATATCTCTTGGTCCACACTTCTCAGCCTCTTAACACATGTTTACCAGCCGTAACCTTACACCATGGCTACAAAATTTTACATTACTGCAAACCAGTTTGCACAAAATATTTACACTTTATTTCACCATGGCAACATATTGAAAATATATACAGAATACCCTACAAAAATTAAATTAAAAAAAAGATACACACATTACATTGCTTAATTTTTTTTTTTGGATAAAAGTTTAAATGTACTTTTATTTTATAAATATCCACAGCCTCTGAAAAATTCAGTTGTTACCTTGTTACCGCCTTGTTCCCGGTTTGACAATATAACATAATGCAACACAATTCATGTCATGTTACACATTTCATTACATAAAACACCATATTATCACATGTTATGTTTTACATCAAAACATATGGTCATATGACAGCAATCTCATCACATGTATAACCCCCCACTCCCCATTGTTTGGTTGCTAACCACATGATACTATGGCAACAAACGTGGATATATATCAATTAAAAGATCATGTTATCACATGTTATGTTTCACATCAAAACATATGGTCATATGACAGCAATCTCATCACATGTATAACCCCCCACTCCCCATTGTTTGGTTGCTAACCACATGATACTATGGCAACAAACGTGGCTATACATCAATTAAAAGACCATGTTATCGCATGCTATGTTTCACATCAAAACATATGGTCACATGACAGAAATCCCATCACATGTATGTGTCACTCCATTATACATTGTTTTGTTACACACCCCATGATACTATGGCAACAAACATTGATTTACGTTTCTGCATAATTTAAATATTAAAATAACCATGCTCTGTTTACTATATACGTAATATATACATTTAGATTCAAAGTCCAAAACAGTAACATTCTGACTGTTATGTGTCATGTACAGTACTTTCTTTGTGAATGAAAATTCAAATTCAACAAATTCACATTTTATTACAAAATAATAAATAGTTTATTATATTGCACATTTTAGAAGTTAACTGACAGTAAACATTACACATAAGAAAGTGAACTGATTATCAAGTACACCCACAGTGCTGCAATCAAAGTATGGAATATGAACTACTGCAACATATTGATACATTACCAAAGCAGGTTTGTGTCTCAGTATAAAATTAAGTTGGGTCAGATCAAATGAGAGCCACAATAGGGAACTTGCCAACCCGCCATGTTGAATGTTGCATCATGGGAAATGTGATAATAAATACTAATCAATTAGCATTGTAAACAATATTGTTATATTGTTTATAACCAGGAATGATCAATTCACAGTCACCCTGATCTTTGTGGGGGGTTTATTTTATCAGTAACTCCAGATTAGGTATTACGATAACCACAGATAATCCCATAGTCCTTTGCATCTGAGCATGCTCAGTTGGATTGCAAGTTCCCTATTGTGAATGTCATTACTGATAACTTCAATCGTAATAAACTTCAAAGCTAGTACCTCTTACAGTTACAAAGGTTTCCTGTTAACAGACAGCTTTCTGTACATCTAGACCATGTTTATTTGCAACAATGAATAGTTGTGTTCCCATTTGATGATGTTATCAATGTAAACTGTTATTCAACTTTGTCTGTGTTGGCAATGTTGTGACTACTATAGCTAATTCTCTGTCAATGCAGGCATCAATATGTTGCAGGGCTTCATAATTCATACTTTGCTGATCACTCAACTACAAAGATTGTACAATTTATTAACAATTCAACTCTCCTGTCTATCATCATGTTATTGTCAGTGTTCAATTAGAAGTTGGCTATACATATACCTATGGTCATTAACACTGTGAATATTGGAAATACGATTCCCTTGCTAGGTGAATTACTTCAACAATTCCAGATAACTGAAACACTGTAACACTACATCCACAGAAGTGAAACACTGTAACACTACATCCACAGAAGTGAAACATTGTAACACTACATCCACAAAAGTGAAACATTGTAACACCACATCCACAGAAGGGAAACATTGTAACACTACATCCACAGAAGTGAAACATTGTAACACTACATCCACAGAAATGAAACATTGTAACACTACATCCACAGAAGTGAAACATTGTAACACTACATCCACAGAAGTGAAACATTGTAACACTACATCCACAGAAGTGAAACATTGTAACACTGCAACCATACAAGTGAAACATTGTAACACTACATTCACAGAAGTGAAACATTGTAACACTACATCCACAGAAGTGAAACATTGTAACACTGCAACCATACAAGTGAAACATTGTAACACTACATTCACAGAAGTGAAACATTGTAACACTACATCCACAAAAGTGAAACATTGTAACACCACATCCACAGAAGTGAAACATTGTAACACTACATCCACAGAAGTGAAACATTGTAACACTACATTCACAGAAGTGAAACATTGTAACACTGCAACCATACAAGTGAAACATTGTAACACTACATTCACAGAAGTGAAACATTGTAACACTACATCCACAGAAGTGAAACATTGTAACACTACAACCATACAAGTGAAACATTGTAACACTACATCCACAGAAGTGAAACATTGTAACACTACATTCACAGAAGTGAAACATTGTAACACTGCAACCATACAAGTGAAACATTGTAACACTACATTCACAGAAGTGAAACATTGTAACACTACATCCACAGAAGTGAAACATTGTAACACCACATCCACAGAAGTGAAACATTGTAACACTACAACCATACAAGTGAAACATTGTAACACTACATCCACAGAAGTGAAACATTGTAACATGACAACAATAGAAGCAATACTGCAACTACAGAAGTTAAATATTGTAACACTACAGTCTGATAAATGAAAACAAGACAACCAAGTATATGAAAGATTTACCACCATCCAACTTGACTACCGATACGACCTTGTTCTGGGTGAATGCAGATCACCATATTGGACTGTGTGTGTTTTCTAGGTACTGTATGTATTCTCTTCACTACTAAAACTGATCTATTGATGACTATAATAGTAATACGCAATTAAAATACTGGACAATTTATAAACTAATTCATGGTCACATGGCTTCATCTAAAAAAGTTTTCCAAAAACATCCTACTTGTAAATTGTAAATGTAATAAGTTAAAAAGATACAAACTACTGCCCTCTGTGTCCAATACGACTGTATAAATTCTAGGTTAGGATATTTTTTTTAAAAATTTGGTTTATGTCTCAATAATAAAAATAAGATAAACCCAAAACAAAGGGAAAAAAATATGCATACTATGGAGTTACTTTCCGTTTATGGTTTTACTACAAAAGTTTTATAAAAAGATCCTGACATGGGGATGTTTATATTATATCAGGGAAGTACAATATGGGAATGGATCATGGATTTTTATCCTCAACTATAGGTCGGTGAATGGATGGACTAAAACTCACAAATAGAAACTTTTGTCACACTAAATAATAAGATTTCACAGCTCCAGCTTGTTCAACACCTCAAACTACTTTAAGACTACAGTTGGACTCTTCTGTCAGATTTAGTGTGGACTCTGAAGACAGACAAGTGATTTATTTGAAGCATGTATGATGAAAATTCCAACGGTTATTCATGAACAACAACATATCAGTTCTACTAACTAACATATCAGTTCTGCTAACTAACATATCAGTTCTACTAACTAACATATCAGTTCTGCTAACTAACATATCAGTTCTGCTAACCACCATATCAGTTCTACTAACTAACATATCAGTTCTGCTAACTAACATATCAGTTCTGCTAACTAACATATCAGTTCTGCTAACTAACATATCAGTTCTGCTAACTAACATATCAGTTCTGCTAACTAACATATCAGTTCTACTAACCACCATATCAGTTCTATTAACCACCATATCAGTTCTACTAAGTAACGTATCAGTTCTGCTAACTAACATATCAGTTCTACTAACTAACATATCAGTTCTGCTTACCACCATATCAGTTCTACTAACTAACATATCAGTTCTACTAACTAACATATTAGTTCTGCTAACCACCATATCAGTTCTACTAACTAACATATTAGTTCTGCTTACCAACATATCAGTTCTGTTAACAAAAATTTAATTTGGTGGGTAGTTCCAGGGGAAAGTAAACATGTACTACTTGTAAATAACTTCTCCAGTCAACCCACCATATTCAGTGCAACTGTCAATGACCCCTTTCACAACAACTGAATATAGAAATATGACAACTTGTAAAATATGTTATGTATGACACTTATTTCCACGGAAATAGCTTCCGCACATAATCAGCTAAATAAGTCCTGTACCAAAAAGTATTCAACTACAGTACATACTGATTGTGACACTCTACGTCGTGTTTGCCAACAATTACAAAAAGTACTTTGTCAGGATATAATATATATATATATATATATTGACAAGTGCACTTTAAGTATTTGTACTTTGTATATTTTGTGTGTAAAAACAAATAGTCCCTGGTTGAAGGTGGATTAAATATTGTCTTGTACTTAGATCAATTCTGAAAACAGAGATGACATTACTAACAATATTACAATTTTTATAGCTCATGCAAAAAGTATTTTATTGTCATGATTTTAAAAAAAAGTTTTCATCATATTTTAAAAAGTATTGGATGAAGGGAAAAACATTTTAGAAACTTTGGGATAATTCTATTACCCATATAAAAATGTCATCTAATATATGAGCAGGTGATTGGCTACTTACAAAGTACATGTACATACTAACAGATGACTGGCTATTTGCTCAGTATATACTAACAGATGATTGGCTACTTGCACAGTGCATACCAATAGATGATTGGCTACCTGCACAGTGCATACTAACGGATGATTGGCTACAGTACAGTGTACTAACAGATGATTGGCTACTTACTGGTAAGTACTGGTAGGTGATTGGCTAGTTATGGGAAAAAATCAAGGTGTAAATTAAAACTATTCAAGCATTTATACTTGATTGTTAAAAGAAGACAGGATCAATGGATGTCAGATATCGCACTGTGTAGGAGACATGTGATGATGTGGAGGACTGTTGGCATGGAAACAACTTGTGTCAGACATCATACTGTGGAGGAGACATATGTGAAGATGATGTGGATGACTGTTGGCATGGACACAACTTGTGTCAGACATCATACTGTGGAGGAGACATATGTGAAGATGGTGTGGATGACTGTTGGCATGGAAACAACTTGTGTCAGACATCATACTGTGGAGGAGACATATGTGAAGATGACGTGGATGACTTTTGGCATGGAAACAACTTCTGTCAGACATCATACTGTGGAGGAGACATATGTGAAGATGATGTGGATGACTGTTGGCATGGAAACAACCACATAATCACTGGACCTCTTCCAAATACTTCATTTAGTAATGCCATCTTGGGTTTATATGATGATGTACGATCAGGGTTCTTCTGAATTGCTTCAACAGCAGTCTCATCGTCAAAGATGGCTGACAACTATCAATAGAGATATTAATTAACATTAGACTGATTAATTAATGCCAGTTAAAATTCAAGGAAATAGAAGTTGACAAGTAGATGTTGTCTTCAAAGAATACTTAACATGCTTTGGCAAAATAAGCAAAACAACACCCCAGCCACCAAAAAAACCCCCAAAACCCAACAACTTGATTCTTATAAGTAATTAATAACTTACAAATTTGTATTATATATGTTGACGAGTTTTGGCAAAATAAGCAAAACAACACCCCCAGCCACCAAAAAAAACCCCAAAACCCAACAACTTGATTCTTATGAGTAATTAATATCTTACAAATTTGTATTATATATGTTGATGAGCTGTCTCGTGAGGGCACTCTACTTGACATGGGTTTTTTTTACGTTTTGATCCAATTACCTATTTAAACTATAATTTCTGACGAAAGTTTCAGTAACAAAACAGTGTAAATGATGGCTCCTTACCTGGTCACACATAATAGCAGTGACAAAAAGTCCAAATAGTATGGATTCCACTGTAAGTATCACCGTATGAGCACTAGCATATACAAACAAAACAAAAAAACATTACTACCTGTCAGGTACAAGTCATACTTGCGTAAACAGTCTGACTTGCCATCCCTGAAAACCACAGAATTCCTGTCAAAAATTTCAATTTCTTAACAAATATTTCGGTGTAGTTGTTGTTGGCTACCTAATTAGCTAATTTGTCTCTTATGGTTACCATTAAAGACTGGGTTTGAACCTCATTGGCCTTGATTGACCAGGACTTGAACATGACAAGGTTTTCACTCTAAAATAAACTATTTTCAAAGATTTTTATGTCAAATTAATGGGACATTCACTTATTTTCTATCTAACATCGATAGAGTGTGTTGTTTTGAATGTGTCTAGGCCACAGTTTCGGGTGTAGATGTTTGGCAAGATTTTCACCTATTTATTTCATACAATTTAACCAAATTTGAGGTTTTTGTCCAGAATCTTGCTCCGACCTTGCAATAATTTATTCATACATCTATTCACTGGGTATTTTTTAAGAATATGTTTGAAGTTTCATGTCAACTGAATGGTAGATTTCAACATATATGATCTGTGAAGTCAACGATGTATGGTGCTGCTGTATGCCACAGTATAGACCTTGCTGATCGCTGACGGATTACCTTAATCAGATATGTCTACAAATGTGTTGTTTAATTCAGTTTGACCCCAGCAAACATTGTAGTTTTCCCTGATACTCCAGTTACCAACTACACTACAACACTCAAATACTGCACAGTGGTGACATATTGAATTTCAAAAGTTCTTATAAATGAGATGCTAAATGAAATCCCTAAAATCTCACATTTAAAGTTGGGCCCAGAATCTCACAAGTGTGTCACCTTATTATTTCAGAACTCCAATTCATAGGAGACATTTTACTCTCTCTTTTTGGTCTTGCATAAAATGATTGTCACATGATTTCAAATACTTATAAACTGTTTACTTTGATTGGTGGAAGACATTACATTTGTTATAAGAATATCATGTGATAGTCACATGATACTCAAAAAACTTCTGAATTCAAATTCTTCTATTTTAAAATGGTGGAAAGCACTGCATTTGTCATGAGAATACCACATGATAGTCACATGGTACTAGTGACACTATGCGATTGGCCTGCAATTTCAAATCCTTACATTCTTTTAATTTGATTGGTGGAAGACATATCTGTCATGCGAATCAATATCATGTGATAGTCACATGATACTAGTACCACTGTCTGATTGGTCTATGGTTTCAAATACTTACATCCTTCTACTTTGATTGTTGGAAGACAGTTCACACTCTTTGCAGTCTACCATCCATGTAATTACAACTAAAACAACAGCATAAACACTACAAACACCTGTAAGTCAGAACATAATCAGACACATAACTGTTAATATGTAGGATAAATTCATTTTGTTGAAAATTACTATCAATTGGCCTGTTGAACTTGTATACTAATGGTTGTACATCAGACTAAATATGTCTAACATTTGATCAGGTACCAAGGTACAGTATCTCACAAATTCTTCCCCTTTCTGCTTTGACAAGATACATATACCAGGGAACAATGGCCAGATACATATACCAGGGAACAATGGCCAGAAACATGTACCAGGGAACATTAATGGCTTACAAATTATTCTTTTACATTTTCTGTTGTTGTCTTTCAAATTGTTGACACATAAAAAACAATCCAAGTAATTTTTATGATTTCATCCTTTAAAAGTGAAAAGTATGACATGTAATACTTGTTAGTTAGTGGTGCTTGAGAAAATGGTATGGCGTGAACCTAAGCCAGAAGGTTGTGACCTCCACTGTGTATGTTTATCACACCCAATCAGTGTGGTGCATGCTGATATATAGGGGCATAGTGGTTATGGGTTTTTAAATAAGATAGAAAATACACAATAGAAGAACAACTTACCAACATAAAATAAAAATTGTATAAAGTACTTTTGATTAAATTCACCAACACAGTTATTAATCCTGTTAACGAAAGAAATTATTATGATAAATTATTTTAATTTCTAAAATATTTCAGTGTCATGAAAAACAGAAGATAGATTAATAATAATAATAATAGTAATGTTGGTTTTTATATAGCACTTCTCCACCCTAATTACTATCCCTGGCATGGATCTATACTGGCACAATGGCCTTTTACTCCCTCAACTCCATGGGGAGCATACATTTTATCAAACCACATTTTAGACATAAAGGTTGGCTAACTGTCTCATTACTACAATACATTTCGCTTATGATAAACAGTGATCGTTTGTTTACTTTATCACAAAATCCCAAAATACCACTCATTGAGAATGCTTCCCATAGTCTTGGTTGCCCAGAGTCCTATTGTTGGGACTCTCACTTAATGTCTAACCCCCCCCCCCCCCCCCCCCCCCCCCCCCCCCCCAAGGAAGTGGTGGGCTATTTTGATCATAAAACACCCACAATACAATGCACTTCAACTGTTTACCCCAAACAGTGAAGGTTAATTTGGTATCACATACATATAATTCTCGTACTGCCATTCACACAGTGACCATTTACCCTATACTGTGGTTGTCTAATTTCTGCATCATTACCATATATATATATATATATATATATATATATATATATATATATATATATATATACGACAAAGGTTACTTACCATGGACAATGGTGGTCCATTTTTCGTATACAACGTCTGCAAATTCTGCAATGGTGCGCCCTCGGTGGGCGATATGTTTCACATCGCTGGCAAACTGTCCAACTCTCCCCTTCCTGGAAATGACAATGCAGTCAAGTAGAAAGAAAAATAAAGTCACTGTAGTACAGTCAATATTTGCTTTCTCACCGAGCTCCACCAGGCCACATCAGTGTTAACACAGGACTGCCTCTAACACCTCATCAACATGTATTAGCACCTTGACGGGTTAATGCCTGCAACAGCCCTATGTAGACACCCGGCTAGGTCAGTGCTAACCCCTGCACCAGCCCTATGTTAACATCAGGCTAGGTCAGTGCTAACCCCCGCACCAGCCCTATGTTAACACCAGGATAGCTCAGCCCTATGTTAACACCAGGCTAGGTCAGTGCTAACCCCCGCACCAGCCCTATGTTAACACCAGGATAGCTCAGCCCTATGTTAACACCAGGCTAGGTCAGTGCTAACCCCTGCACCAGCCCTATGTTAACACCAGGCTAGGTCAGTGCTAACCCCTGCACTAGCCCTATGTTAACACCAGGCTAGGTCAGTACTAACCCCTGCACCAGTCCTATGTTAACACCAGGCTAGGTCAGTGCTAACCCCCGCACCAGTCCTATGTTAACACCAGGATAGCTCAGCCCTATGTTAGCACCAGGCTAGCTCAGCCCTATGTTAACACCAGGCTAGCTCAGTGCTAACCCCTGCACTAGCCCTATGTTAACACCAGGCTAGCTCAGTGCTAACCCCTGCAACCAGCAGTATTAATATCTCACCAACATGTGTTAGCAACTTGAAGGGTTAATGCCCATACTAACCCTATATTACCACCAGAAGAGCTCAGTGGCAGCACCAAATGGGCAATACCTTACCAACATGTGTTAGCAACTTGAAGGGTTAATGCCCACACTAACCCTATATTACCACCTGAAGAGCTCAGTGGCAGCACCAAATGGGCACTATTACAGTACCTCACCAACATGTGTTAGCAACTTGAAGGGTTAATGCCCACACTAACCCTATATTACCACCAGAAGAGCTCAGTGGCAGCACCAAATGGGCAATACCTTACCAACATGTGTTAGAAACGAGAAGGATTAATACCTACAGAAGCCCTAAGTTAATGTCATACCATGAGTCTGGCTCAGAGCTACATGTAACACCAGCTTGACACAAACATCTAGTAACTGCACAAGGCTTGCAATTTGATTTTAGGATTGAACTTGAAGTTGGTCAAAGCATAGACAGTCTCCCCTCCACTGTCTATGGTCAAAGCAATACCTTTTCACTTATTAAACAAGACACAAATGTAAATTTGTCTCCCATGAAAGTGCACTGTCAAGACTTTTGGTGTACACTCGGCAAAGATACCCTGGGACCAGATACAATCTGAACTCATTATTTGTGTTGTTGTTGCAGAGAAGAACCAAAAAGCCAAAGAATATGGCTATCTTAAACACATATATGGAAGGCAGACTCAGCCAAGTCGTAATGTTTGGCTGTACATGTACATCTTTTATAACAGCATGCCAAGCCGAACCGCTGAGAGCAAAATGGTATATGGTCTGTTTTGTTATCAATGCAATAGACTGTACTGTGTGTTAATAATTCTGATTAATACATAATATCACCATTACTAAATGGTATACATTGTACATAGGGTGATCATCAGATGGTGTGGGTCATGGATAGCGCCCTCTATCAACACTGCACAGCCAACAATAATGTACTAGTATATAAAGCCATGGTTAAAGAATGGTGGAAAATTGTTGGTGTACAACAGTATTGATTCCTCTAGCGTTTCAATGGTGCTTTTGTACCATTGAAAAGATCATATCCTACTTAAGCAAACTGACAATGTGACATGTTATTTTGCATTGAGAAGACCTACATGTCATCACATCAGTGCAGTAAGGTTGTATCTGCGTATACAATTGCATAGCAGATACGACCTTTCTGCACTGACGCGACCATGTAGTTACAGTTTTTGGAAAGTCAATGTTACCATTCCCCTTTTTAATACCTTGTACTTTCAGAATGGCTGATTGTCAGTTCAGACAACTTGTCAATACATGGTCATTACCAGGTATATTTTGCAAATAGACTTGATTGCTGACAAGTACTTATCAGTAGGCACTCCAAATAAAATAATTAACAAAACACAAAGAACCTGGCTGTAAACATGACGAAAAAACCAGTAACTATATAAGCTTGCAATGATCTGAGCTGGAATGATATATTTTGTCCCAGCATGCTTTGCAGCATGCCCCACACCACCTGCACGGGGATACAGTAAGTACTTCATTAGTAACCTATATTTACCATAATTACTGATCTAGTACTGAATACCCAACCAAAGCAGTTCTCTTTTACCTTAAACCTTAGTCAC
Source organism: Glandiceps talaboti (assembly GCF_964340395.1). NCBI lineage: Eukaryota > Metazoa > Hemichordata > Enteropneusta > Spengelidae > Glandiceps > Glandiceps talaboti. The sequence continues at coordinate 20,377,703 of NC_135557.1, forward strand.
CTTCCCATGATGCTATGCATGCAGACATACTAGAGCATGATGGGATAGACATTACCTCATGGTCTTCATAAGGTACTCTTTGAGATTGACAGTATGAGTAAAGTATGGAATCAGAATGAAAAACATAGGACTGAAGAAAGAAATGCAAAACAAATAAAAAAACCAAATAATTTATATTAATTAATAAAAATGTTGAAATGCATTAAAATAAGATTCTGATGAAATTAAAAAAAAAAGAAAAAAAAAAACATGTATGATGAAGCACACATTAAGATTAGGGCATTGCAAAGAATTAAAATAGCATTTAGACCATACTTTCTATATATTTTAGGACTGTGATGGGTTATAATTAACTACACATTCTTTCAATAATGAGCAATGGCCCTTTACAGAATATGTCATTGTTACTAAATTTCTATCTTTATCAAAATCTACAACTGTTTTTGTCAATTGACAGAAATGTTTAGCTAATCCTGAAAGACAGTAGTAATATATGCATCCCTCAAAAAAAAACCCCAAAAACTCAAAAAACCTTGAGAACACTGCAATGCAATACATTTAATCTCACTTTAATAGCATCCAACTGTTTAACAAACAATGTGAATTCACAAAGTATCCACCTCCTTTACAATTCCCATTGTTGGTATGAGTGGTGATAAATAATGGATTTTTGTTCTTATTAATGAAGCATACAGACACACAGATGGACACACATGTATACCACCAAAACATACCAATGTGCACGAATGCACACATGAATGCATACAGACAGACAGACAGACAGACAGACAGACAGACAGACAGACACACACACACACACACAAGTACATACATACATACATACATACATACATACATACATACATACATACATACATACACACACATGCATACATACATACATACATACATACATACATACACACACACACACACACACACACACACACACACACACACACACACACACACACACACATACATGTAAATAGGGTTTGTTGATAGCTCACAGCAATTACAAGTACAAGTATATCAGACACGCACCTTATCAAATATTTTCTTTGGAACTTGTCCAGCTCTTATATCAGAGAAATCAATGCCTGTTGATGGAAGTGGCACAATTCCTGAAGAAAATGAAAAAATGATAAGGTAACAAATCACCCAATTGGACTTGTTAAACAAAGTTTACAAAGAAAAAAGAAAAACCTACATGCAGCCCTCTGAAGTTACACAATGTAGGAAACAAGATAAATAAATAAATGTCACATATGTCTCAGCTGTAAATGCAGTTTTTCCTGCAGTTAAAGGCCTAATTAATACAAATTATACTGTTTACATATCTAGATCTTCAACATTTTTTTTGTAATTGGGTAGTAAAACAGTGGTATTGTTGAAACCAGTACAGAAAACAGATATGTAATGCAAACTGCTACAATGTCAGTGATTGGATATAGTGTATCATTTAAACTGTTACAATGTCAGTGATTGGATAGGGTATATCACTTAAACTGCTACATTGTCAGTGATTGGATAGAGTGTATCACATAAACTGATACATTGTCAGTGATTGGCTAGAGTGTATCATGTAAACTGTTACATTGTCAGTGATTGGCTAGAGTGTATCATGTAAACTGTTACATTGTCAGTGATTGGATAGAGTGTATCATCTAAACTGTTACATTGTCAGTGATTGGATGGATAGAGTGTATCACATAAACTGCTACAATGTTAGTGATTAGGTAGTGTATCATGTAAACTGCTACAACGTCAGTGACTAGACTATATACATGTACAATGCTGCAATGTCAGTGATTGGGCAGAGTGACTACTACAATATAATTGGGATATAGGTAATACATACAAACTCACCTGGATCTGAAAACACAGCTCTGGCATGTGACATCAACATTAGAAATATTAAGACATTAAAAATGACAGCATTGAATCCACCCCATAGACTGAAATTGAACAGAAAATAAGTTACATAAACTGTTACACCATGCACAAGCCATTTAGAACAAAAAATATGGAATATATATAAATAGTCGTTCTATGTCACAACAATACATGTCTACATGTATGTCATGACAACTACTGTCTATGTCACTGGTTCTGCTATGTTCGATATACAAGTCAAAACGTTCAAAATTACCATTACTTTCACTGTTTTTCTTTGATATTACTGGTGCTGGTATAATTATGTTATTCTCCAATGTTTTTCTTCATTCAGCCAGAAAATATTTGTGAGCTAAGAGGATGTTCCGATCACAGGCGCTTATGATGGTTGTCGGAGATCGCAAAGCGAAACACAACGGCAACAGAAAAAAATAATGTAAGTTGTTCAGCTCCTGAACTTTGGAACTCTCTACCCCTGGACATTAAAACCTCTCCCAATGTTAACATTTTCAAAAGACGCTTGAAAACCCACATATTTCAGAGAGCTTTTTCATCTCCTTTCTAACTCTAAGCGCCACTGAACATTGTTTTCTTTGGATATTTGGCGCTATATAAATTTATTAGATAGAGATAGATAGATAGGGATATTCGACAAAATCCAGAAACATTATTATCAAGAAATAGATAGCACAAATACGAGTGTAGACTGTTTGCAGTTTGGGTGTGGGAAAGGTATCCACCGTAACATTAACAAGAGTAAAGTGTAGAACGAGAGCAGTCTTGCGAACCATGCATCCATGTGGGATAAACGAACTACAGATTCACGGTGTGCATTAAATGAGACCAAACTTTCATCAATGAAGCAATGAAATTCACCAGTTGCAATTGATAAATTCCCTTGCCTCAGGCATAGTCCCTACACTCGGCGAGGGTTCATTTGGGGGTGGGTCCAATTGACTAGGGTCCAAGTGACCTGTTTCCTCACAGGCATCTCTAACTACATGAATGGCAATAAATTATGCGAAACACATATTGACTGTTGCTATGGTAACTGCTTGCAGACATTGCAAGTCGGGACTCAGTTCTAAAATCATCCTTTCCCTTCTCTGGATATGGATGGGATTATGTCAAAAGCAAGTCTCGACTTGCAAGTGGGACTCTGTCCACGTACATGTATGATAACACGGTGTGTCAGTATAATTGATTTGACATGAAATAATGTAAAAATACGTTATCTAGGGTAACAACTATGTGTACACTTCGTGACAATATTATAGGTGGATAAGTGCATAGTGAAAACGTCCTGATAAAATGTGCACACTTGGGGAGACAGGGCGGGTTTAGTAATTATGACTCAACTCGGTGTTCTTATTCATAGCTTCCCAGTAAACAATTTCTACCGACCATTTCAATTGACTATTATCGTTCATACTTCATAATATCTTATGATTTTTTCCCCGTTCATTACCTATTTTCCGTATCGCATATTTCAGCGAACCGTGACAGGTGTTACATACATGTATTGTTATTACAAACATTTGATTTGGTGACATGTACACTGTCTGTACAATGGGAATTTGGCATGGAAACGAACCGTGTTTACTCTGATATGCACGAAGAATAATCTGTTCTTACCTGCTTGATAATGAAGGTATTATAAGCCACTCAATTACAACGTAATCGGCATAAAACACTGCTAAATAAGTTATAACAATACATGTTATCCCACACGGATCTCCCCTGAACACCACCATCTTGTTTGATGTCACCATTCGTACTCCCTAGCTTCCCCTGATTTATTGGCTAACTAAGTTGTTCCGCTGTCGCGATGTCCACGACATAAATGATCTGAAATCGGTGAATTATGGAAATATTGGTTCGTTGGTATTTACGGGGATATCGCTTCATTCAGAATCTTCCCAACTAGACTGATCAATATGACTGTGTGTCGTTTTGCCTATGATATGTTCTCAAGGAAACACTGCGACTAAATCAGTTACAGGAAGAAGATGGGTTTCACTGGACTTTGTTTTGCTAGCTATCAATCACGATACTTTGAGAGGGGGATTTTCGAAAATAAAAAATAGTATTTGGTAATCCCTATTTGGTAACTACTAAAACGTAATATAATAGAAGAAATATGACTTAAGTTATCGAAACAAGTTTTAGTGGCGAAGAATGAAAGCATTAACCTTTATGGAACGCTTCCTGTCTACATCGCCCCCCTAAAATGTAATGTATTCTTCCGGATGTACCCGAATGACCTTCGTCCCTGAAGGTACTCAGTGAATTTGTGAAATACACGTATGTACGTGCGAGACACAATAATGAGAAAACATTGGTCCATATTGGGTGATTTTCCGATATTACTGAGATCTGATAAATCATATATAACTACCGAATGATTATAGAAGTAATCAATAAAGGAAAAAGGTAAGAAAATCCGTAAATAGCGTGAAACTCAAGGTATATAACTTCAGATTTGATAATCGCGATCGATCAACAACAAAACCTCAACACAAGCAGAATCATGTATTTACTGTCTTCGAGCAGATAAACATGTGGTAGAATGTACTGTGTAACATTTTAACCCCCACCCCTTGTTCCCGAATATGTGTGCACAGTATCAATAGTTTGTGACTTTCTAGCTAATTACATCAATCCAGTGTATATGACAAAACTAGACAAATCGAATCAAAATATTGACATATCTTGCCTCCACACGTACACATAGTGTCTGCGTAAAGTACTTGTTGTGTTATGTCGAGAATGTTCATTACAAAGTACACATCCATGGTGAGTCGTTCTTAAATGGTGTATCCACTCCAACGTTTTTATTTTAGAACACAAGTGACAAATAGTTCTAGATATTGGTTGTTGGTCATAAGGTCATTGATGTAAATTGTAACTAAAACTTAGTAAAAGTAATACCGTTATGCAGTATATATTAAGATGACAAACTTCAAAAAGTGAGGTAAATTTATGCGAATGTTTTGTATTATTAGGGGTTTAGAATGTAGGTGGGGGTTTCCGAATGGGGGTGGGGGGGGGGGGTGAAATACTGTTGTATTATTTTTAGTATATATTAATTGTTGGCATGTAACAAAATCTCATGTGAATTCTAGTACTTTTAGTAGCGAGTACTCTAATTTCTACATGTGGTTTTCTGTGTTTTTTCACCTACATAAAATATTGTCTATGAAGAAATGTGAAGTAAAAAATAAGGGTCACTCTACAGTGGGATAGGGGTGTAAGGGTCACTTTAATAGGGAGGGGGATACAAAGCTATGCAGTAAGGGTAACTATGATGGGGAGGGGGTAAGGATCACTCAATAATAGGGATGGGGGTTAACTGTATAATGGGGGAGGGGGTATAGGGCTATGCAGTACAGTTTACAAAGGTAAAGTATGAAGTATGAACTAGATAAATTATAGTATTAAAAGTTTGTCAGTTTTATGAAAAATACACTGAGATGATTTAAATATTGTATCAAATGAAAATTTCTACTTACACAGACTCAAAAAATTTGGAAATCACTTCCAAAACATTTTTTTTTTTACTTTGCTCCCAGTTCTCAGGACAAGCTTTGGCTACTATGGCCAGGTATGACAACTAATGTTGTAACACAAAAGTGTAGTCATAGCTAGAAATTAACAGTAGTTGCGTGTCCACAAACAATTCTTGTCATGGAGCTACCATAGTTTGTCGCTGATAGCCCACTTAGGCTACCATAATTTGCAGCTGGTAGCCCACTCAGGCTACCATAATTTGCAGCTGGTAGCCCACTTAGAGTTAGACTACCATAGTTTGTAGCTGGAAGCCCACTCAGGCTACCATAATTTGCAGCTGGTAGCCCACTTAGACTACCATAGTTTGTAGCTGGAAGCCCACTCAGGCTACCATAATTTGCAGCTGGTAGCCCACTTAGACTACCACTGATTATGTGATGATTTAAAGGATGGAAGATTTATAGACATGAAAGTATTTTAATAACACATATTTCTAATAGAGGAAAATCTGTTGTCTGTTTAGAGCTATTGACTTCAGTACTGTGAGAACATGGATAGCCATGAATGTAGACTTAGGGAATTGCATGGCGCATAGCGAGAGAAATGCCGAAATTGAAAATATCAGTTTTAGTTACTAAAGTGACATCATAGCATCAGCTGTAACCCAGGATTACTGGTAGGCGAGTTAGTAGTATGATGTAATTAAACTAAAATTGTTCAAACTGGATGACAGAACACTTGTTTGCAACTTGTTTGCGACATGCTCACCACCTATTGTCCCTTGGACTACCTGTTAGTTCTCCATCTGTGTTAATTTTGAGCCCTGTCCAACTATACCATACAAGTGAGTATATAAATATAATATAATCAAATTAGGATTTAAAAAAACAACAACTTGGGATTGTCTAATCTCTGAAAATTATACCATGGTGTCTCATTTTTCAAAATGTACTTTTTGTCATGTCATTGAAAACATTGCAATTACTCTCGTGATGAGTAAAACAAGATGAAATACAACAGAGTTGGGTACATCAGTTAGATGTTATTCCAAAATATTTTTCTTTGTTCAGCCAAGGAAAATTTGAGTGATCGAAGAGGCCTTTGTCGCTAGACGATTAGTGACAACCCTTAGGTCAAGAGTATTTTTCGGCTTTTCGGCAAAAGAAACATTTTGGAGAACAACATAATTATACCATTATAACATTAAGGCTTGGAACTATGTCAAGGCTGTTCTACTGTAAGGTATTCGAATGATATCATGTCTGCTCAAGTTTCACAGCCTAGATGGATTAGTTCTAGACAGTGTTATTATAGTAAGAAAACTGACCTGGCCTTGTACATACGATATGCATATATTTACCTGGAACATACATGTATATCATAACCTGATCATTTATTAAAGGGGCCATATGGATGAGGATTGGGTATTTATTTTGAAATTTTTTAATTTAAAGAACAATTTTATCATGGCTTCCTACTTGAAAAATCAATGTGTATGTAACTCAATACATTGCAAAAAGCTTAAAAAAAAAATATGTGAAAAGTTTGTTATTGTACATACAACAACAACCATTTTACCATAAGAAAAATGAAGCAGGATATAGGGGAGATACCCGACAATGACAGAGAACTGTGTTGCTGTGTTGGTTGACATGTCCAGGGGAACGTTAGGATTTTCGTCACAAAGTTCTGCTGTGACTTAATTGTATCAATGGTGAGCACATGGATCACAGTTATTTCTTTATTTTCGAAACTTTTTCCGGAATTCCATTTTATGAGCCACAAGTAATTTGACCATCTTTATAGTAATATGCTCAGCCTGTGACTGAAACTTGACTGTCACCCATCAAATTGGCACCACCATGTTATTATATCCTTTTGCACCCAATCTGAATCGATTTAAGTAGCAGTTACAGGACTAAAGGAAGTAAACTATATGTCTAGTCTTGGCTGCTTCGTAAATCTCACCCTCTCTCAAATGATAACCTCTGACCTACTGAAATCTTTGATCAAGAACGAAAAATATATGACAGCTGCTACAAATATTCTGAGACATGGTTTTGATGTTGATTAAATTTAGATGTTATATTAATTTATAGTAAACAAGCTGAATTATAATAAACAGAAGTTAAAACGTTGTGATTTGTGTCATTAATAAACTCATGAAAAAGAGGATTTCGAAGACAAGCGTCTAAATTCACTGAGAGTAGAGAAGGATTAGAAGACCATTTTCTAATGTGCCATTTTCCCTACATTTGTTCTAGATGCTTATAAAGGGGCCTTTTGATACATACAATAACATAATGTAGAATAACCACTGCGCGCGCACACACACACACACACACACACACACATACATACACACACACATACACACACATACACACACACATACACACATTCACACACACACACATACACACACACACATACACACACAGTGACAGTGACCACACACACAGTGACATACACTTACACGCATGCACACACACATGCGCACACACACTTATACACACGCACGCACACACTCGCACACATGCACACACATACATACGCATACACACGTACACATGCACATATGCATGCACACACATACATGCACACACACTCACACATGCATGCTCACACACATGCATGCACGCTCACGCACAGGCACACACACATACTCGCACGCATGGACAAGCAGACATGATGATATAGATAACATTAGCCCTCTGTACAGGAGCTAAAAATGCAAAACGAATATTTGTTTGTCATCCACCCTGACACTTTCACAATCACCCTGTTATGTAAATGATAGTAAATTTGTAAGGTTTACACTGATTACAAAGAAGCATTTGTAGCACCCCACACACTGGCTCTAATTAGTAGATATCTCATCTTTTGCTTTTGATGGAAAATTGTCAAGGCATTATGTAATATGATACTAGTATACATGTAATTACCATGGCAACATTTTCATCATGTTACCATGGCAATATCTCAGAGGGGGGTAGTGATGTCATCCTAGTATTTCTGTATACTGTACTTGTATTCTGAGTAACATTCAAATCAAGGAAGCTACGTTAATGAGTTATCCATAATGTGTTTGTTTTATTGACCTCCAGGTATCGTAGGCAGAGGTAAGACGTTACAATCTACTTGAATACTTTGCCCAAATAATGGTAAAATATGTGATTTTTTTTCCAAACATTAGATAAAGTAATCCAACTGCTTATCGGGTGAATAACTGCAAAGATGATAATGTATGGTTGTGTATTTGTTTTAAATTTGTAAATTTATGTATTATTAATATTATTGATAACAACATATAGACTACTGTAAACCTCGGAAATTGCACGCAAGACTCTTCATTTTGCTTTGGACAACAAAAACACAAAAATAAGTAACGACTAAAATGCCACCTTGTACATGTAAATAATGTACCTGCCTGGTAATTAGCAAATATTAGTTTTTAAGAACTAGCAATATTTTCTAATGGCAAAAATATTCTGTTGAAATCAGGTGTTAATTGTCGCCCCGTCTTCCCATATACAAGTGCACTTTTATTTTGCACATGTTGTGGTGTTTTTTTTGTACAATTTTATTGTTTGAGCCTGTTGATGGGACTAGTCCATATGTTGTCCTTGGATATAAATGTATGTTGGCAGTATTCTTTATTCATTGTTCATCCATGGAGGTAGAAGGATACAACCCGAGTATAATAATAATAATGTTGGGTTCTTATATAGCGCTTTCCCACTCCGTGCTCAAAGCGCTTTACAATTATTACCCCTGGCTCGGATCAGAACAGCACAACGGCCCTTTAGTCTTCCTCAACTCCCCAGGGAGCATACAATCCATTGCAGCCATTTAAGCGCATAGGATTAAAGCCTTCACATTGCAACCTACTGTATCTCCTTGATCCAATTAATCATGGCTTCCTACTTGAAAGATCAATGTGAAACAACACTTACAAAGACTGTGTCTGTAACTCAATACATTACAAAAAGCTAAAAAAAAAAATATGTAAAAAGATTGTTATATATACATAAAACAACAACCATTTTACCATAAGAAAAATGAAGCAGGATATGGTGTACCTCATAGGAGCCATTGAGCAGAGCCATGATTCTGGAGTGTGGTGCATTTCGATGTTATTCCCCAATATTTTCCTTCATTCATCCAAGGAAAATAAGAGTGACCTAAGGGGCCTTTGTCACTACTCATCTAGTGACGCATAGTGAAAACCCTTAGGTTACAAGTATTTTCTAGCTGAATGAAGAAAAAATATTGTCGAATAACATAATTATACCAGCGCCAGTAATATAAACAATTTTTGAACGTTTTGGCTCATATTTTGAACACAGCATAACCAGTGACATAGCCACACGTTGTCATGACATAAACGTGCGTTGTCATGACGTACTGAGAATGACAAGAGTATATATTCCATATTTTTTGTTGAAGTTGTCTCGTGCATGGTATAAAAATTGAAATAAAATTATTCTTGATTAGATAAGAACAGGGCCTAGGGATTGGTAGGCAAGTGAATTAACAATCAAAACATTGACACATTTCACTTACACGAGTAAAGATCATGCCCATAGCAACAGTAAAATAGTCGCATATATTGCATAGATGACAACAGGGATTGATAAGCATGGATAAAAACATTAAAGAAATTAACACATGTACAGTATGCCTAGCAACTAACACCATGCCCATAGCAACAGTAAAAAGATGGTGTATATTACATACATGTATGCCTAGCAACTAAGACAAAACAGCCAAAAGCCAATAACAATATTGAGTGAAGCATTCAAATTTATACAAAAATGTGCATAGCAAGCATGGACAGACCTTAGTCTAGTTACTAGACCTCAGGCTTTCTTCTGAAATGTGCAATTGGGCTATTGCCCTCACTGATTAGACTGTAAGTGTAAGATATGTCGTGACGTTTCACCCACACCGGCCTGAGGGCGCCCCATCACGGTGTACCTTACTGACTACTCACTGATTAGCTAATAATTTGATTATGGCAATTCCATAGGATTTTTGTCTAGTTTATAGTTGCCCCCCTTTCAGCCTGTCATATCAACAGCACTCCCAAGTGGCCAAAGTAGAGAATTTTTTGTTTTTCTGCTTTGTCTTTCTGATAATATATGGCACTTGTTTTTATTTTTGAGAAGTTTTAAAGTGAAGGGTTTGCTTCTCAGCCTCTCATGTGAACAGCACCCCACATGGCCAAACTAGAAAGTCTTTTGTTTTTCTTCTTCGCCTCTGTCTTTATGGCAATTCCATCTGTTTTTGTGTGAAGTGTTTGCTCCTCAGCCTCTCATATCAACAGCACTCCCAAGTGGCCAAACTAAAAAATCTTTTGTTTTTCTGGGTTTTTTTTTTGTTGATTTGAATAGATGAGTACCAAATCTGTAGATAACGAAGATAAACAGCCTGGTAAAATTTGTGTTGTCTGTGGTGATAAAGCCAATGGGTTACACTACCGAGTCCTTTCCTGTGAGGGATGTAAAACATTCTTTCGACGTAATGTCAAACATCGCGACAAGCTTAAATGTGAAATGGATAATGGAGGCCATTGTGAAATGGATCTATATACAAGAAGACAGTGTCCAGCATGTCGCATGAAGAAATGTCTAAAATCTGGCATGCAAGTTTCCAGTAAGTCATCACTATATATATATATAATTGCAATGACTAGATAGAAAGTGTGTGAATCTCAGCCAACACCAAAGTAACAATTTGCATTTTATCACCGATAAATGATTGTAATGAGTGCGAAACAGCTTCAATTTTATTTTGAAATCATGAATTTTTTCAGAAATTGCTCAGTACAGGTAACTTGTTTAAAGTATAACTTACTGTTTACCACTTTAGGTGAACTAATTAGCAAGTGTACAATGTCTGCCAACCAGTCACCAAGTGTACTATGTCTAACTATTGCTATAGAGGTTATCTCTACCAATGATGCAATTGACACTTGATTTGTTATTTGTTATAGGAGTATGGACAAATGAAAGACTAGCAACCAGAAAACCTATCAGTAAAAAGAAATGGAAAGCAGATGAATCTACGTGTAGTGTGTTGTCACCTACATCAACCTCAATGTCACCGCCAACACCCATGGGGTCTCCTTTATCATCACCACTACCACTAGCCGCTACACCTCTAGCTGACACCGGACAACAACCAAGTGAAATGCCAACAGAATTGACATTAGATCAACAGGAATTCATTGAATACATTGTCAAAATTTTTGATGAAGCTAGAACAGTTGTACAAACAGTAAGTACTAAAAAGCTTAATCTGATTAGATTTGGATCAGGGAGAAGAGTTTATTTTTCTTTGTTCAGCCAAAGAAAATACGAGGGACCAAAGGGATGTAGCGACGTGTAGTGACAACCCTTAGGTCACGAATATTTTCTGGATGAATGAAGAAAAATATTGGAGAAAAACATAATTATACCAGCACCAGTAATATCAAAGAAAAATTTGGGAAAATATTGGCAATTTTGAATGTTTGACTCATATTTTTCGAACACAGCAGAACCAGTGACATAGACACACATTGTCATGACATAGACACACATTGTCGTGATGTAGAATGACCAGAGTATATATTCCATATTTTTGTTCAATATGGTTCATGTGTGGTATAATGACCTATGTTTGATATTTTAATCACTAGTTCACGTTGAAGCTTAAATGATCTGTCTGGCACAGACCTTATCAAATAGTAGAGTCATAGAAGCAAGGCCAATGATGGCTGAGCGACACGACATTCATTACAATCTTATCTGATGGGTTTGAATACAGGGAACTATGGTAATACAATTTAAACCTGCATGAGCTGCAAGTGGGTCATTTTTTTCACCAAATAACCAAAAAAATATATTTATGCAAAATTGGTAAATTAATTCTAAAAAGACACGGTATCTGTAAATCAGTGGTCAATATTATCTATAGGTTGTGTAGTGACAAGGTTAAATCTTGAGTGTAAGCTTAGTTTTCAATCTGTTGACATATTAATACCGCACTAGTTTGTAATTAGTATTCATTGATCAGGTCAACCACTGTCTATTTACTGAAAAGTGTTAAAATACCAATAATTGGTTTACCAATTATTCAGGTTTAATCAGTAGTCAATCTTAGGCCTAAAAAAACAATTGTTTGGTACCGGTTACCTGACCCAACATAACGTTTCACTGCTGACCCTAAATTTTTTTTTACACATTCGAGAAAAAAATAATAAAATCGCAAAAATTGTGAAGTCTCACAAGAAATAGTGGATGCAGAAAGTGCCACCAAAAGACACTGTTCTTCCAATCTGTAATGGCTGTACAATTGATAGGAAGAAATAAACAACACAGAGACCAATTGGAAAAATCTACCTACCCCACACCTATTCTAAAATTGAGCGTAACCAGAACTACACAATTTTTTTTATTAGGCCTTAGTTGTAAATAGTGCAGCAACAGATTAAAGCCGTTATTACTGTTTAGGGCACTAATTTTTGGGTGTTGACTCAAAAATCAATTTGATATTATTTATTGTACCATACATATACAGCTACAAAAAATATGTTTATCCAGAGGTGATTCAATACTGTTCATGGTGTGTATTAACCCCTTCAATACTGAACACATTCCCGCCAAAATTGTTTGGACAAAATTCTTGTTTTATGTAAGTTTTTGGCACATATCAACTTCATTTTAGACTGGAATTAAAGAAATGTTACTTCCTAATAAAGTAATATTATTGTAATTATGAAAATATTCATATAAATTGGGTCCCCATATTATTTAAAACTCGTCTCTAGTCATGAAAGGGTTAAGAGTAAGGTATTGTACCTAACAAAACATTTTCAAAAAAAAAACTGTTCCAGTTGGAGCTAGTGCAATGTAATCTCCATATCTTGTTCTCGACCAGTTTGGTTGACAGCTTGAGATTGTACACTTTTTAATACATGTATGCCAGACAGGATGTAGACTACCAATCATAGAGCCTGATACATATGTGATGGGAAGTTTTGTGACCACCAAACAGTGAGCCCGATACAAATACGATATGAAGTTTTCTTACCACAATCAGTAAGCCCTGTACAAGTAATTATGATATGGCAGTTGTTATTATCAACCAGTTGTCTTTGTTTTGTAGCCAGATATGCCAGGTGATGCCAATGCAGACAAACCAGATGACCCTCTAAACAAGGCAGACAGCCAATCACAAAGTAGATGTGATGATGACAGCCAATCACAAAGTAGATGTGATGATGACAGCCAATCACAAAGCAGATGTGGTGTTGACAGCCAATCACAAAGCAGATGTGATGATGACAGCCAATCACAAAGCAGATGTGGTGTTGACAGCCAATCACAAAGCAGATGTGATGATGACAGCCAATCACAAAGTAGATGTGATGGTGACAGCCAATCACAAACTAGATGTGATGATGGCAACCAACAGATATCAGGGAACTCATTTACAGTGTCTGATGTGCCTTCAGGTTTTGGAGATAAAGGTCATGGGAGGGTAGAGGTTACAGGTCAACAGAACATTGAAGTCAAATGTGAGATCAAGTCACAGGAAAAATGTCAGTGTTTATCCATGGTGGGTGATAAACCCACAAAAAATATGGCCTCTGGTGAAAGGGGTGAGAAAGACGTTACTACAGTTACGTATCATCAAATTGAATGCAGTAGCCAATCCTTACAGCTTGAATCAAAAGATAGGGATGTATCCAGTCAAGCCATGCTGTGGGAAACCAAAGACAGTTATATGCCCAGTCAAGATACACAATGGGAAGCCAGTCTACCCATGCAATGGGAATCAAACGACAATGATGCACCCAGTCAAACCATGCCTTGGGAATCAAAAGATAGTGATGTACCCAGTCAAACCATGCAATGGTATGCAAAAGACAGTAGTGTACTTAGCCTACCTGTACAGGCAGAAACTGTAGACGGTACTACGAACAGTGGTATACCCAGCCTATCTATACAGGCAGAAACCACAGACAGTGGTATACCCAGTCTATCTGTACAGGCAGAAAGCACGGACAGTGATGCACTCAGAGTAAAAGATAGTGTCACATCTGAAAAGTGCCAAGACAGTGATTCCGTAAATCATGAGAAAAATAAAGAGAGTACAAGTACTACATCTGACACTGAGAGTCCGAACAAGTCAACTGATGCAATGTTTACACATTTCATGGAGATGTTAGTGGTTATACTTAAACAGTTAATAGCAAGTGCCAAACGTATATTTGGATTTCGTGACCTCGCTTATCAAGATCAAGCCACGCTGATCAAAGCCAGTATTCTGGAGATCATGATGTTAGGTGGTGCTGAACACTATGAGCCAGAGAAAGGTGGTTTTACGAATGATCAGAATAGTGCAGTGTATGGCAAAGAAGCTGGTGTTAAAGCTGGCTTTGGCAATATTATGGATACGATGCTGGAGTTTTCTCAGACAATGTCATTACTGAAATTGACCCACAGCGAGTACTGTTTGTTGTATGGTATGACAATTCTTAGTCCAGGTGAGTAATAATCTACCTTCCTTCTTTCTTTCTTTTTTTGTATTAAAATGAAATTTTTATTGCACAGTCAGAAGTTGAATAACAAAGAAGAAAAACAAATAGCTGGAAACTAAATCAAGTAAAGATTACAATTTACTAGAAATCATTTGGACCAAGTTTTTAAAGAAAATCACCCCATTTTTAAAGTGCTTATCAAGTTTGTTCTTACGGTTCACAACAAAAAATTCATTTAAGATAAAATCGCGAATCTCACAAGAAATAGTGGATGTTGAAACTGACTTCAATCTGTAATCATTACAGATTGAAGTCAGTTTCAACATCCACTATTAATGGCTGTACATGTGATGAGGAAACCAATAACACAGAAACCATTTAGAAAACAATGCAAAACATCACTACCTGAACTAGACACTCACACATGAAAAAAAAATATAAAAAAGAGTAAAAAATCTACCTACCCCACCTATTGAGTGTAGTTGAGCATAATTGGAACCACACAATTTTTTTTGTTAGACCTAAATTGGACTTTGCCTCACTTTTGTGTGATTTAACCAATGTCAGTGTACTGTTTTTGTGTTTATTCACACAGATCGTGAAGGTTTACTAGACCGTTGCAAAGTGGAGCAACTACAACAGCCATTCGTGGAATCCCTACTGGCTTGTACACGGATTAATCACGGGGAAAATAAAGTTATCTTTGCTAAAATTGTTAGCAAACTGACACAATTAAGGAACTTTTCTGAAGAATACACAGATCACGTTTTAGGTCTGCAGTTGAAAGGACGAACATTCACGCCTCTTGTAGCCGAGTTATTTGGAATGAATGACTAAGTAGAAAACTAACGACAGCTGTATCCAGTTCTCATCTTGCCATGAAGTTATTTATCATTATAGTGGCCATACATGGGTGGGAAATTTTGAAATTTTATGGAATAATTTTATTTTAATTTTTATGTTTTATTTACTATAAGCTTAAGAAATGATGAAGACTAAATCCGTGTTTATAACTGATCAATTGCAAAAATACTACAAAATGTGTTACAAATTTATTATTATTATTAGCAGTAAAGTTACTTTTATTGGAATCTAGATTTTTAGCTTTCATCAGAATCACTTGGACTTCATCAGCATAATCATGTTTTGGTCAGGTGACCTCCTGGCATCTGAGTGATTCTGACGAAAGCTACGTTGTCATGTCAAAAACTAGATTCCGGTAAGGTAACTTTACTACTACGGTAACTATATATAAAATGAAGTCATGCAGTGTGTCCTCTAAATAATAGCCAAATTTTGTTGTTGTGGGTCAGAATAGCATTTCTTGTGAGTCATCACATAGTAAGTGATAGGTGAGGGGAACACCAAATTTCAGTGCATCACTAGAAATTGTGTGCGTCAGTGGCACGTCAAATTGGCTTAGAGGACATACTGGTGTCAAGTATGTACCAATTTCTATTTTGCTAACTTTGTTATTGTACATATGTAAAACAATTGATTTGTGAACAAACCGAGTAAAAACAAGTAATTTTTTAAAATAATTCTTGTAACCACATGTAAACAAAGAATCAAGTTAGTTACCATTTCAGGGGATAGCATATTGCTGAGATAGGATGTAGTGATTTCTTGTTTTTTCTCTCTATGTTTGCCAACCACATTCCCAATATAACATACTTTTACACATTAACATATTTTTTGCAATTTCTTGGGATACAAACACAGACTTTGTCAATGTGCCGCTTTTTTAAATACCTATTTCTCATCCATATGGCCACTTTGATTTTGAATTTGAACTTCAACTATAAGTATATTGTAGATGTACAGACCTTTGATTATCAACATTTAACAGCTGGGCCTCATTGGTCACTACTAGTATGTATTATGCATACTAATTATATTTAATTTTGAGTTTTCAGTGTTGTAAGATCTAAGAATACCTCCATGTAACATCTGATCTCATGGAGCACTGCTAGCATGGGCTATGTATGCTTGTCTATTTGTCTGCCTGTCTGCCTGTCTGTCTGTCTGCCTGTCTGTCTGTCTGTCTGTCTGTCTGTCTGTCTGTGTGTGTGTGTGTCTGTCTGTCTGTCTGTCTGTCTGTCTGTCTGTCTGTCTGTCAGCAGTAATTTCTAAGCCCTACACTGGCTATTTTCCATCAAACCTACCATGGTTGGATGATATACATGGCTGAGCATTTTTTAGCATTTTAGCATATTTTGGACAACTTTATCAAATTCCCACTGTCGATATGAGCAGTCATTTTAGATGACTTCATCATATTGCCACTGTTTGTCGATGTCAGCAGCCATTTTAGATGACTTCATCATATTGCCACTGTTTGTCGATGTCAGCAGCCATTTTTAAGCTATACACAGGCTATGTTCAGTCAAACCTACAAAGGGTTCCAATTGGATAGTAATACCAGCATAGATGGCTTTGTACTTCACACTTTCTAGATGACTTAGTTATATTGCCACTGTCTGTCAGTGTCAGCAGACATTTTCTTATCTATATGCAGGTTATTTTCATTCTGTCTACACTTGTCAGATGATATATTTGACTTGATCTAATTGAGCTTACCAGCAAGTGTGTATTGTAAGTTTAAATTGTACAATATCATAGCAATAATGACGCATTTAGATCACTTGAAAATTGAATTGTCAATACCCATTATTCCCAGGTTGAACTTTCTGTTGATAATTGTGGTCAGATGTTTAAGGTGAGGCAGCTACAAATGTGAAATTTTGCTTTACAAACTTATTAGGGTAATGAAAACGATATAATATGATACGATATGATACGATATCTTTTATTACCCGTTCAAAAAAAAATGATATCACAAATGTAAATACATAAGAAACAACCAATCAGGAAATAGCGATGGTAATCGTGTCGCACCCCTGGAAATGGTAAATAATGGTTCATGTTTAGGGTGTAAATAAATATACAAAATGTAGCTCTATCCTCGAGCATTTAACCCCAGACTATCAATTCAGTTTGGTTTACAATGACAAAAACAAGATTTTAATTCATCGGCTTGACAACTTTCGCTGCTATGTTGATTTCATTCAAAAGAGTCTTACTGATATCTCTCAGATTGTTCTTTATTTTCTTTTTTCTTTCTGTTTATTAACTCAACCTCTCAAATTTTGTTTTCATTATGTGTTATTTCCTGTTATTATGTGTTATTTCTTGTAATTTAACAGTAAAAGGGATTCAATTATGACTCTATTGGTAAATTTTGCTGCAAAACGTTTTTTTTCTTCAGTTTTATGGGCTGATCACAATGTCATTCAAGCTCAATAAGCGAACATCCTTCATGGGGGGGGGGGGGGGGTGTCTGGCATCAGTGTGATTACTGAACTTCATTTTTGCATTCTAACCAGATTTCGACTGAGAGATTCGACTGAGATTTCAATTTATTGTAAAAAACCCAACAGAATTAGCAATAACATTTATGAACAGTAGATTACATTGGCAGAGTTTTCAGTTGTACTTTTGTGTCATATAAAAATGTACATGTATATATGGTGTTCCATTTACTAAAAACATGTTGGGTGACGATAATTAATTCTAGGATTCACATGACCCAGCTGACCTCATATTTCTTCAATTTGGTAAAATAATAATAACTATTATTATTATAACATGTTTTTATTCAGGGTAAAACTCAATTAGTGCTACAAACAACGTAAAGCGTTGAAGGGGTCGGCTTCATTCCATTGAGGCCCTCATACATCAAATCAACAATCACTCAAAAGTCCACTTACAAATTCTGAAACACATTAAGATATAAAATACACACATTGTAACATAAAAGTTCCAGATAAATAAAACAACTGCTGGGCAGAAAAATTGTCTATGTAAATGTCTTTGAAGTGTTTATAAAAGTTTTAATCTGCTTTACATGTTCAGGTAATGAATTCCAGAGATTTCCACCCTTGTGACTGAATTTCTCGGTTAGCATAGTTAGGTACTAATGTTTTTGGTATAATATAAAAAATGACGCCCTCTACGGCAGGACAGAAAAATAATTATGTCATTGATAGTACAATGGTGACCCCCATGCTAGCATATCTTAAAATTATTGTGTAATGAAATTTGGAAACTTTAATAAATTATTCTGGTTTCCTTCTGGGTTAATTGTTATTTCAGAGTCTTTCAGACTGTTAAAATAGATTGTCAAAAGGAAACATCACCAACATATACTTACTTTGTTTCAAACTTTTGTCTTAATTGGCCAATCATCTTATCAATTGTAAGGTGTTACCCACCACGGCCTCTTTTATGGCACCGTTGAAACGTGCTGCAAGAACAGGTTACTTCGTAGTAAGGCAGAAGAAATAACAGTTCTGGTTTGCGAGAATGAGTGTTGCCATGAGAAACAGATTGAAGTACAGGTGGCTTTATTATTACATTACGTAACACAGATTACTTGCACTGGTGTGTGTATATACTACTTGTATTTTCACTGTTGTGAATTACCGAATTATTGCATACCTGCATGCAAAGGAGGACATAATCATTTGCCACACATGAAATCGTGTGATATCGCTGTATGATTTGTAGGGAAATTTGTGGTTTCAGATTTAACTAACAGAACCTCATGCCACGTAAATTCCAGTGTGGGTACTCGGGGATATTTGCTCTCATGCTTGCAGTGTTTTCTGCTGCACTTTCACAGAGAACACTGCAAGCACTCGTCCAAATACCCCAAGGACGCCACACTTGCACTCGCGTGTCATGGGGTTCTGTCATGGTATTCAGGAGATCTATAGCAAATCAATTAACAAAACCAATTTTTTGATTTGTATTAAGTATATATATACTGAATTATTCAACTCTCAATTTATTGGTAATATGTTCATGAACTTAACTTCAGAAATACTAATCGCTTACCAAAACCTTCCTAATGCATCTGTCCACCATAGTTTTGTCAGTGTTTTCTGAAGTCATAACTCATGCGTGATCTATTAATATTCTTTGGAGCAAAATGAAATGCAATTTTATAACATAGCTGAACGTTTGCACAGATTTGTTTTCAGCATTAGATTGTTGATACATATTATGCTGCAATAATACCATGTGTGAATTCTACCAGTACAAAGTAATGGTTAAAGTATGCCTCTGTATGGCTTATATACCCAGTATTGATTCCAATGCATTTCAGTGGAGAGCATGCCCAATAAATTTCCGTATCACGGCCCACACACTTTGCCCAAATATGGCAAATATGGTTCATTGATATCTGATCACGTGACTCAGTGATTTGGCTTTGTTAATTTCTTCATTGTGATGTTTCTGCGGATAAAATAATATTTCAGTGCAAATTTATGTGATTATGTGATTCAAATGATGCTCCCGTGCCACTACATGGGGTATATATGATAAGCCTTTATGGCCCCGGATATGGGTTTTGCGGACCTCAGTAGTACTGCTTACGGGCCTTCCTAAAGTTGGGCCATCCTGCTGCACAACCTTGGTCCGCACAACCCATATCTGGGCTGTAAAGATTAGTATACTGAAGTTACTTTGTAATGTGTAGCAAAAATTACTTCAAATAAAGTTCACAAACCTAGCATATGTTCTTTTAACAAGTTTTCATACTTGTAATCAAATATTTTATTGTGCGTACCTTTTTGTGTGTTATTGGTGTTCAAATTTACACTAATTGATGTCAGGAAACTTGTGCAATAATGGAGGTTATGATTTGTATTTAATTCTTGCAATTCTAGTAAATAGGGAAGTTGCAAACCCGCCATGTTGAATGTTGCATCATGGGAAATAGGATAATAAATACTACTGAATTGGTATTGTAAACAATACTGTTACATTGTTTGTAACCACAAATGATCAATTCATAGTTACACTGACCATTGTGGGAGGTTTTTTTATCGGTAGCTCCAGATTGGGTATTACGGTAACCACAGATAATCCCATAGTCCTTTGCATCTGAGTATGCTCAGTCTGGATTGCAAGTTCCCTATTGGTAAGACTGGGGTGATATAAGCATTAAAGGGTAGATTAAATATTTCAACAAATGATTTATGATCATATTATAGAGTGGAACTCGATCGAACAGTTAAACCGCTGCTGTTGTTGGAGCTGTACAAATTTGGACTTCCAGTGTTACAAATTGGGTTCCACCTATTAAAAAATGTAATGATAAGAATTATGGAAGTGTATTGAGTGTGATTTCTGTTTATTTTATTGAACATTTATGAAAATATTGTATTCATTCTGTTGACATGCTTTAATGCCAGAAGCAAGTTTTGTTTTTAAAATAGTGTCATTTTTTGTCCGTAAAGGGGGAATATCACATTAGTTCAGCCTAGTATCTGTTGTTCGTCTGTAACACATCATTTCTCAGACATGCAATGCACTATTTCTTGCAAACCTGGCACAAAAGTGAAACACCATATGAGATATATTCACAGTACTCTATTTCATGACAATGGCAGCCATATTTGCAACATTTAATGCATAACTCAAAAACTGTAATACATAGAAACTCCATTCAAGTGTCTACCACCATATCATCAGGTGCAAGTTTTCTATTAGGACTTGACCTTTGGTTTTAATCTTGTCCTTCAAGGTCAGTTATCAAAACCAAGCCATTTCTTGACTATCACATTTATTTGTTGTTGTGAGTTTCTAATAATCACCCTGCCATTCAGTCATATATAGATGTGAAGTGTGTATGTGTGTTGAGGGAGGGGATGTGTCGACTATGAAGACTTGTTCTAAGAGAGTTCTAAGTCAATTTATTTCTTAATTTCAGCTACTGACAAAACAAACACAGTGGTAGTAAGCATAGGAACGATTTGGCTTATTCGTTGAGAAGCGATCATTTTATCACATGTTGACCTTGAATTTGACCTTTGTGCACCCATAACCCCCTCCCCCCTTTCTTAATTATCGGGGAGGACTTGAGTGGAGGACTTGTATTTCCTTGTCGGAGAAATGTTCTGGCCGATTTGAAAGAAAGTAAGCCCAATTAAAACCAGTAAGAGATTTGACAAGGTTTGTGGTTTTTATCATTCATATGATGTAAAATAGTTTTCTTTATAAACCAGAGATATGTGAGGTGAAAGGTTTATAACAGTGTTGTATTTACAGGAGGTTTAACATGTAATGTACATTTATATAACACAGTATAATGCCATTTTGGGTTTAAAAATTGATTACATAACATGTGATCACATTAATAAAAAAATATGTACCATTTAATGATACAGTTCATTGTTAGAATATTGTATTTATTTATTTATTTTGAAAAAATTTAAAAAATTATTTATTTTTTTAATTTAATTATTTTTTATTTATTTTTACTTTTTTATTATTTATTTATTTATTTACTTATTTACTGGATGATAGTGAATGTCTAGAGTGGCTAATTGGGTATCTACAACTTTGTTGATTCCATCCTTATTCATACTAACGACTGCCCACACAGTCAATGTAGATCAGTTTTGCATCTACACATGATCTACAAATGTTCAATCCAGTTGTTTGGAATGTTGTCATGTGAAATTAAGTGTTTTTTGCGCTGTTTCCCACTTGTCATACGTGACTGGTTAACACCAGCAGTCCGGTTCTTCCAACTTTTTTTTATACCCGCCCATTGTTTCATTGGTAAAACGTTTGGCATGTGGCCACCCAGACTGGAGATTTGAACACACAGCTTTTGTATCTGGTGCCAATTTAAGTGTCTATTTATGCAATAGTCATCATGTTGTAGCTTAAGTCATGATCAGCCAATCTGAAAATAAAGCAAACAAAGATGTAGGGGTTACCAGATTTCAAGCGATAAAAGGAAGAGCCAGTATCATTACCTTGGTAAATACTCCAGGAGGACTTGACACCATGTACAAAATGTTTAAGAAATAGAAAATACATAAGCAAAAAATTAACAATAGAAAAACTAATTCATAGGCCAGATTTAAATCCGTATGATCTGATGTGATCTGATCAGATCATATGATATGATATGATATGATATGATATGATATGATATGATATGATATGATATGATATGATATGATATGATATGATATATAATAAATATTATATGCAAATATATTGGATTCACATCTGTCAGCATATTCTAATGATGAAGAAACAGACATTTCCACCAGAAAACAAGGACTTGGCCTCTGAGTGTATACTATAATAACTAGCAGTTTCAAACATCTGTTGTATACTGCCCTCTTAGGCCATTTTCCTGGATACGTTTGTTTTCCATGTTTTCAGCATTGTAATGGGACGTGCCGGTGATTTTTTCATGATCATACGTCTACTTTCAAGTTGAACTGTAAAGGAACACAAGGAGATAGAATGTTTGCTTAACATAGTTGAATAATTTGTGAAAATAGTCTTCCTGAAATAATAAAGGACATTGCAATCGAGTAACAGGCAGTCAATTTATTTCTTAATTTCAGCTACTGACAAAACAAACACAGTGGTAGTAAGCATAGGAACGATTTGGCTTATTCGTTGAGAAGCGATCATTTTATCACATGTTGACCTTGAATTTGACCTTTGTGCACCCATAACCCCCCCCCCCCCCCTTCTTAATTATCGGGGAGGACTTGAGTGGCGGACTTGTATTTGTTTGTCAGAGAAATGCTCTGGCCGATTTGAAAGAAGTACCCCAATTCAAACCAGTAGTAACATCTTGTGCTAGTAATAACATCAATGGCAGTGTTCCTAGAT
The DNA here is from genome assembly GCF_964340395.1 of Glandiceps talaboti. Taxonomy (NCBI): domain Eukaryota; kingdom Metazoa; phylum Hemichordata; class Enteropneusta; family Spengelidae; genus Glandiceps; species Glandiceps talaboti. The sequence continues at coordinate 20,401,356 of NC_135557.1, forward strand.
CCTATCAGAAATATAGAATTGATATAAATTATATCTAACAGACTGAGTCATAACATAGAATACCATATATGATTAGTAAGAACTTACAGCGTGTTCCAGGTTATAGTCACCCTCAGCATTGTGGGAGGGTTATTTTATCGGGAGCTCCAGATTAGGTATTACGATAACCACAGAAAATCCCATAGTCCTTTGCGTCTGAGCATGCTCAGTCTGGCTTGCAAGTTCCTGTTACCTTAGTAAAAGTGTAGAATGTGGAGTTTCTTATTGGTTTCGTATGTTTCGTATCAAGCAGAGACAGTAAACACTAATATGAAACTGGTTGTATACGTTTACATGTAGAAAACACATTGAACCTCTTTAAACTAAAGTTAATCTTAGCGAGAAATTGCAATTTTGTTATCATGTACAGTTTTCTTATCGATTACTGTATGGTTATATCAAACAGAGCGAGTGAATGGCAATCTGCAATTTACGTGCAGTAATCGAAAGTTCTTGTTCATATGCGCACAGTGCGCGCACAGCACAAGTTAACACTGTATTTCAAAAGTCAAGCATTCTGTGCCATGACATATTGTAGGTCATATTTGTAAGTATCGTGATATAAAAAAACACGAAGATATTCAGTTATTCATTTATTCATCACAAGACTTCGTAGAGCTTCGTCACAGAGTTCAAGTGGGGTCATGATGGCCTAACAGTTAACTGATTGGTTGCTGGCTTGTTAATACTGAAAACCTGTTCAGTCTGCTGATGCCATAAATTCCAAGCGATGTCAATTTTATTATGTACTGCTAAGATTTAGTATCAGAACTACACTTCAAGCGTCACAGGGACAAATTTCCCCCAAAAATGTTCTTAAAATCTCTCCACAAATTTGGCCATATGAAGACTGGTTCCTTCCTTATGAAATAGTGAAAGGAATTCAGGGGTGGGGGTCAGGGGGTCGCCGTCTTTTCTTTCAAAGAAACATACACTTGTATTTTCCCATAGAATAACACATTTTTAAGCGGCCATATTGGATTCTAAAATGACTAAATTTTGATAACATTTTGGCGGTGACCCCTGACCCTGATTTCTTTTTAATTAATTGAGACTACTTTTGAGTTTTCTTTACCAAAATAACACCAAAAGTTGAGAGAGTTGACTTCTGAGGTGTATTATACGAATTACTCATTATACATACATTGGTACTTGGTTTCTTTCAATTGATGTATTCAAACTTCTTTTTCCGGTTTAAAGGTGATTCAAAATGCTCACATTCACTATCGCTAATTTGCTAGACAACATGTTTGTGAAACGCATTCTGGTTTAAAAACTTTTAAAAAGCGTCTGCAAACACCTTAAAATGACCCTTTTTCAGTCAGTTCCCTTTGGATTTACTTCGAGAGTTTTCGGGTATTTCCGATTAATTTTGATAAAAATAACAATGTATATATTACGATATTGCTAGCTATGGTAAAATGTCATCTGTACCAAACGATCAGTCTAAGTTCATAAATTAAACGTCATTTTGCACCAAGAATTCCTTCCCTTTGAGCGTGAATATAACTAGTACTGGTTTAATAGAGGGGGCTGGGAGGGGTAATTAAGGGAGCAAGTCATGTACGGACTTTATTCCCGTTAGTGAACGTGATGGGGGACGTAATGTTATCAACTTCCAAGAATTTGGGATAATTGTCTGAAGTCACGCATGCGTACTTCCGAAAACACTGATGAAACTTAGCCATGGAAAGCTTTACTGAGCTTCTAGTATTTCATCATTTCATTGAAGGTAATAGACACTTAGGATTCATAAATATTCATTATGTACCTAATGCACAGACATTTCTGCTCACTCCCATGCAATGCCGGTGGCCCACAGAAAAGATCCCATGAGAGACAACTTCGATTCTAATTGATGTTTCTTTGAAATCGCTGGTAATGTAATGTACACCATTATATGACTCTTCAGAACCCAAAGGTTTTTTTCATCGACAAATCCCCCTTTAATATTGTGATAACATCATGCGGTCAGATCGGGTCACATGATTGGGGGTAATATCTTTATTCAGCGCGAAGCAATGATATGATGTCGTGGCTTATTTTTAGTAAATTTTTTCAAACTCTGTCTGTCTGTCTGTCTGTCTGTCTGTCTCACTCCCTCCCTCCCTCTCTGTCTGTCTGTCTGTCTGTCTGTCTGTCTGTCTGTCTGTCTGTCTGTCTGTCTTCCACCCCTCTCTCCCTCCCTCCCCACCCCCTTCTCTCTCTTTCTCTCGTTCACAGAATAGTCCTTCACCTCTGGTGTCGAGTCTAGGTTAAATCAGCATCACGGTACACAAAATGTTGCCCATATTGGTCGGTAAGCAGTGGTACGACTTTTGTATAGAACCATGTATTCAATCCAAACGTCATGTTCTAACACTTCAACACCTTTGTTCTCTCCACTCCAAAACACGTAGTCTACAAGCACTCTCTCACTCTTGTCTCACGTGACAGTCGCACATCGTTATCCCAAGTAGCCAATGTGTATGAAACTAGTGTTCAAATTAAACAAAGCCCTGTCACTATTTTCTCTTGTTTTCGTATTTTTTTTCTGCCATATAGGCAACGGATTAAAAAAAGGTTGAACATTGTTCTGGGCTTTTTTAAAAAGTTTTTATCTAGTGTATGATATGAACCGGAAATGACGTTTTCATTTTAATCCCTTAGACACGTGACAATAATACTGAGAGACTACGTTATTTTGGCGAACCAATATATATAATAAGATAACTGATAAATTGCGATTATTATAAATATTGCAGCAAAACGAAAAAAATATGTACCAAAATTTTACTGTGAAAGGCAAATTTAGATAACGGTCACATGATTTAGCTGGGAATTAGGTGAAGTGTTTTAGCACAGGTGCGATACGAGACACTATTTTCCCATGGAATAGAACGGCTGTGAAGTAGACAAACACTGCCTTACATTAAACTTGCAGTCAACCGGAAGACCTGGCCACGATTTGTAAAGGCAGTGTTTTCATAGGAAGGTAACTAGTATTACCGTGAATCTTTCTTTGAATTTCATATCAACGACTTAACTGAACTTTACATCTGTCTTCACTACAGTTTTCTCGTGGGACAGTTGTATTATAGGAAGGGTGAATACTGTCTATACTACCCATAGGCTTACCATTCTACATATACAACGAGTAACACTGAAGTAAAGCAATTTCTCTACGTGCTAAACTCGTTTATAGCATTCATAATACAACGAGTAACACTGAAGTAAAGCAATTTCTCTATGTGCTAAACTCGTTTATAGCATTCATATCAAGTTTATTTACAAGCCTAGCATGAGGCCTTTGTAATATGGTCAATTAGCAAATGAAACAGTATACTTTTACACTTGGTATGAATGCTATAAACGATTGTGGTAATACAGGCAGAAAACGCTTTACTTTGGTATTATGGGTTGTACTGTTAGGTGTGGTAGTGACGAATAGACGTAGTACTGACACTGGAAAATATCAACACCTTCTGATTTCTTTGGGTTTTGTGTGAAAACCCAAATGTGATACATGAAATGTGGAAAATGTGATAAATTTTACATCATAATCTTGACGTTTTGTTTACATCTTTCAAAACATACACTTTACCACAGACAATGGAATAAACTATTCCTTGTCTGTGACTTTACAAGTGAAACACTGCAAAAAATAATTATTTTCCAATGTTTTTTGAAATGGTGTATTTTTATCAGCAAATACAAAAAAATGGAAGAAAATAAAAACCCAAAATAGATCAGGTGTTGCTGTTACATTGTGCAAGAAAAACATTCTCAGGTAAAATCAAGAAAATATCTAATCAGAGGTCATCGTACAAATTTTTGATAGCGATCAAAATGATGTAAAAATGAAGTCCTCGTAGAATCCGAAATAGCCGTTGATATAAGATGGATGTCAAACACCATGTTAACCTAAGATTTTCGAAAAACAAGATGGTGGATGGACATTTAGACTTATTGCTTTGTTTCAGAATGACCAGATACAAGCTTTCATTTTGCAAAGTTTGGAAAATAATTGAATAATTTTGATTTGCAGGTAATTTGGTCCTCGAAGAAAGCTTGTATTCGTACCAAGGTGTAGAACGACTGTGTTCGTATCCAAGGTGTAGAACGACTGTTTTCGTACCAAGGTGTAGAACGACTGTGTTCGTATCCAAGGTGTAGAACGACTGTGTTCTTACCAAGGTGTAGAACGACTCGTTTCGTACCGATCGCCAAGCACTCATAAAATACTTAAGTATGTTCTATTTAAAAATGTCAATGTAGGTATATGCAGTCGATAAGTAGTGTTTATACTTCACCTGAAATATAACAATCATTGTGGTATGTTTAAACAAGTAAACCCCTCAAGGCATACAACTAATATGTATGCAACGTTAAAATAAAAAAAAAGCAATTTACGTAGTTCTGAGTGAACCCTGAATTTATTGATTTTAACATCGAATCATTCCAATTTCTGACAAATGAAATATTTCTGACTTCGGATTGTAACTAGTATATCCACTCTATTGGATTGACTACAAATTATGACTTATAAGCTTGCCTTACGAATTAATATCCGCGATTCTACCGAGTTACTAGTCCTGTGAATCAGTGTCTTCCCTACTGGTGAGTTGTTAGTTGCTATGCAATACTAGGCTGACCAATCGCCAGTTGTATACCATATTCTGACCAATCACCGGTTGTAAAGCATATGATGTTATTACCATATCTCCCCCTCTACTGTCTATGTTTTATTGTACGACAAATATGATGAAGAATTCGCACACATTTCAGACCAATTCCCCTTAATTTGACACTAGTATTTCTAGTGTCCTCGGTAGTAAGTTGAAACTAATTATGAAATGGTATTAATCTTATGCTCAGAAAACTTAATGCATCGTTTGCTGTACTCTTAACATAACCTTAAAATGACTTGTTTTACTTTCATCAACGTTCACCCTTTCTGCTGCTTGAAAACTGTTGTTATACTTAGCGATATAGACATTAGGACAAAATATCCTAATTAACAAGATGATTATATATTGTTCCCTGGGATTTTTCTTCGTTCAGCGAAGAAGTTACGACGGACCTAAGGGGTCTTGTCAAAACGAGTCGATATAACCCTTAGATCACGTGTATTTTCCGGCTGAATGAAAGAACATTTAATAATTATGAAAAATCGTGAAAATATTGGTGATTTTGTCCGTTATGTATTTCGAGCACCACAGTACCAATGGCGTAGACAGGGGTTGTCGTGTTGTACAACGACCAGAGTATATAATATTTCTACTTGACTTTTACATGGCATATTATAATATCAATTATACCCCTCGCAAGACAAGTTGAATGTGTGCAAAAAATGTGATATCTACCCCGATCGTTCTACGTCATGACAACGTGTGTACTCATGTCTATGTCATTGGTTCCGTGGTGCGCAAAATATGGTATATATATATATAATGATATGGTTATTTGCTTACTTAACTCTCAGACAATATGATGGTTGTCTGAGTTCACCTGGAAAATACATGACGTTAGGGGTTTGTCTCTACTCGTCTATCGACTCGGAGTGACAAGGCACCTTAATTCACTCGTATTTTTCTTAGCTATTAAAACGAAAAATAAATCTGGGAAATAATATCTAAATATATGTTTTGTTATGATGAAAACTCATTTGCTTTAAATTGTTGTAATAAATATAATGAATTGAATTAAGATGGGTGTAGGGATTTAGTACTCCTCATGCCAAGGACGGTGGCACTGAAATATCAGTGACCATATAACTAGGGTATGACCGGACCTTATCTAGGGTATGAACAGATCCTTTAACTGGGTTATGAATGTAATATAGTTCACAAACTAGGATGCCAATTTAGAATGATGGAGCTGCCTTGCGATTACATTCAAATTAAACTTCTTGAAAGAGCCCACTGAGGTGAGAAAACTAGTTGAAAATTCATGGCATGTTGCGTTCATTTACTGCTCAATTAAGTATTATAATCACTCGTTCACTAGAGTATGAATAATACTCGGTAACCAGGGTGAGGATAAAATACTCGGTAACTAGGGTGTGGATAAAATATTACTCGTTAACTAAGGTGTGGATAAAATATCACGCGGGTGTCCAGGGTGTGTATATAAAATATCACTCGGTAACTAGGGGTGGATGAACAATCACTCGGTAACTAACGTGTGGATAAAATATCACTTGATAACCAGGTGTGGATACGATAACACTTGGTAACTAGGGAGTGGATAAAATAACACTTGTTAACCAGGTGTGGATAAAATAACACTTGGTAACTAGGGAGTGGATAAAATATCACTCGGTAAATAGGGCGTGGATAAATTATCACACGGTAAACCAGGGTATAATTAAAATATCACTCGGTAACTAGGCGGTGTGGATAAAATAACACTTTGTAACCAGTGTGTGGATAAAATAACACTTGGTAACTAGGGAGTGGATAAAATATCACTCGGTAAATAGGACGTGGATAAATTATCACACGGTAACCAGGGTATAGTTAGAATATCACTCGGTAACTAACGTGTGAATAAAATATCGCTTGGTAACTAGCTGACAAATAGAATATCATTTGCTAACTGAACGTACGTATTATGCCATTACTCACCAACTGGCATGGATTGTGAGTTCAAATAACTGGAAATCAATTACTCCAACATTGTCCTCTTTGCTGCTATGTCGAAAATTTTTTTTTTCACTTCTTAAGAAGTCCGATAAAGTTGAATTATTTTAAAATATAAAATAAAAAATTCTGACTTGTTTTCAATCTCATACGTACTTGTGTATTTATGTTACTATGACAACGTGGTTAGTTCTATGTTTAGCATAAAAATTGGCATGTCAAATCTCGGTTGTCAATCATTTCATGACGTCATCGTTATATCATATCATGCATTAAAAACATACACAAATCCAATGCTGATGTGACATGACTTGAATTTGATTTGCATATTTTGATATACAGTGGGGTAAAATTATTATTTATTTTTTATGTATGATCGAAAGACTTCGTCTGCATAAACACTGTCATGCCAAGTTGTCGTAAATACTTGCATGATTGTGGTAACATCATATTTTATTCAAGCTCGTTGATTGCATACTATGTGTAATGCAATATGGTACAATATATGAATATTCATATATGGTGCAGTGTCAGGACCTTATCTAAATCGGTACAGCTTAACAATAAAATGCGGGTGCGATACGAAGTGCGGGTCAGAACACGGCTTGCAGCACAGATGTTGGCACGAGACAGAAGGACGCATTTCATCTGACATGGTTAGTTCGGTAGATACCAACAACCTTGGCATTCATAACAATAATTAAGTCTCCAAATTGTTGTTCTGCATTTTGATATCCGAATCCGTAGACAGTTTACAAGACCTCAGAGGTCTGCTACATTTAGTTTTGTCGTAAGACTCGGATCTACGCTCGGAAGGTTGCCGAACAATAGCCGACTCTAACACAGTGCCTCATCGGGTGCGCAGCTCTGGCGAGTAATATTGCCCAGAGATAGGCAACAACACAGACACAGACGCGCGCGCACGGACGGACGGACAGACAGACAGACAGACAGACAGACAGACAGCCAGACATACAGACAGACGCACGCACGCACGCACGCACGCACATACACTCATGCATGCATGCATGCATACATACATACATACATACATACATACATACATACATACATACATCGCACACAGGCAAATGCACGGATACACACATACATACACATATACATATACATTTTATACATACACATATACATACACATACACATCCTTATAGAGATTCTTACCACTCATATTCAAATAAGAACCTCTCATGGTTTAGGTTCGACAAACTTTTTGGTGGCGTCAGGAGAGGACGTTTGATAATAACGCAGATGTCAACTAATTGTATTGTACCTTCAAGACAGAAAAAAACCACCTTGGGCAAACTATATGAATGAAGTTTTCAACAAGTAGTAGACTGACTGACTGGAGACATATAAAAGAATAATGTCTAATGTCTCAGATCTGCAATAAAGGTAAAACAAAGCCCGTAGTAGGCATTATAACGTTGTCCTTATTATACACACCCCCTCCCAGTCTATTCACCAAACACAGAAGTTCTAACAGAACGTTGCTAACGAGCACCAATGAGTCCACGCAACATTTATTGTTGCAAGATTAAAAAAAAGAGTGTGATGAAGTAGCGCCGACCATATTGTCATGAATACAGACTGTCACGTGACTAAAAAGATATAAAAGACATTAGCATATGAATACTATTGAAGATAATAGATCGCCTGACCATCTTGCATGCTAACCAGAATAAGAACAACGTCATCACACCAAACATCGACAAATGAAATGATCGTGCGTTACCAGCTCAATACTACAACGTTTTCTCTGGAAAACTAGTGTGTGTTTACCAGTTCAATGCTAATATATTCAACACTCTTCCTGGAAAACTATGGTGACTGTGTATATTTAATGATCGAGTGGTAAAATCCATCACCTTTTTCCTAGAAAACTACTGTACAGTGTGTCTCTGCCAACCGAATGATAAAACCCTTAACTTGAAAACTTCCATATGTATTTACTGACCAAATGGTAGAATACACGTTTTCCCTGGAAGACCTCTGTGACTTGAAGCAATTACTGGAACAAAATAAATTATTCTGGTCCTTGCTCAAACGTACACTAACGTGATGGAAAAAATGTACGGGATTACAAACTATACAATTGAAATCATAGACAGTGGAGCCCCTCCCCTCCGGGAGTTTCCCCTCTACTGTCTATGAGTGAACTAACTGTAAAGTACTGCACTGTGTTGTCTAGTTAGTTCGAAGTGAACGACACCCATTTTTGACAACCATATGAACTTACAGTTGTATTTGTTTTGCATATCTACCTCGGTATGTCTAGCCAACTAGTGTGTTGTTATTGCTATGGATACCAACATATATGAATGAAATTAAATAATTCATACGATATGATGTAATGTTATGTCATGTGTGATGTGATGTGATGTGATGTGATGTGATAATCAATTTCTCATCAATAGTATCAGTAGATGTGATGGGTAGTACATGTAGATATGATGATATATGATGTGATGTGATGTGATGTGATGTGATGAGAAGTGATGAGAAATGGGTAATCACATCACATCACATCACATCACATCACATCACATCATATATCATTATATCTACATGTACTACCCATCACATCTACTGATACTATGGATATAGACGGTCTGTCGAGTGTTACCCCCTTTGCATAGTAATTGGTCCGTGACAATAATGTGTTCACTGAGTACAGTCTTTGTAAGTAGTTATGGGAAACAGGCGGAATTGGCTTCTCATTACCAAACAGAGAGAGGCAGAGGTGAAACAGTATGAAATCGATAAAACTATGTAGGTAGCCTTGATAATAATAAAGTTGTAAATGTGAGTAAAAAAAAACTGGCATGTTTTGTGGCTATTCTGGCTTCGGTAATCAATACAAGTATTTCAATAGAACACAACGTTTCTTTTGAGTCGGTAACTTTTACTATATAAAACACTCATTGTGCATAAAATAGCATAGGGGAATATTTATGTTCATTTATTTCCTAAGAAAGTTTAGCAGGTAAGAATGTCTTTTAATACATCCTTGACGATCTCCTTTTTTTGGCAGACGTAAAAAATGATTTATTGACAAAAAAATCAGACATTGTCTTAAATCTTATCTTGAAGTGTTAAGTGCAGTGGAGAAGTCATACGCATGCTCAGTTCAATTCCTTTGTCTCTGGTTCTAAGAATGTTTTTATTTGATGAAGCCGCAAACAAAGGACCCGTATGCCTGTAGATGTCAAAGAACCTCTATGATGCAATGCTGACTGACAACTTTTTCAAATCATCAAACGATGTAGGATGAGTCTCGAAAATCTTCTAATCTGTCTTAAATGTTAATTTGTGGATGAAAAGTACAGTATTTGTTTGAGGTCGCCGAGACTTGGCCATGGGAACAGTAACACATTTTTCATTGCATGTTTGCATGGGATTAATGCAAGCAACGTACAATAAGGAAAGTCAGACGCTTTGTCCCATACACACGAATGAAGGCATGTCAGTGTTTGTGTGCTGCAAGCTATATTCAGTAGATAATAGCTGTGGACTTTGAAGATAGCCGACTATCATATAAGCATCATGTCAAACTCTACACTCGCAGTAACCTCCGGGCTAAACCCTAAAACGTGTATGTATGAATAAATATCACCTGATAAAGTCTTACGCGTCCCTTGCTGCTCAGCCTAATTTCCAAGCCCAACACAAGTCTAAAAAATGTTGTATCGAGACATGCTTAGATTTTTTTTACAATCAATGGCAATGTGTCAGATCTCCATTCGTGTTTTCTGCATAACACACCCCTATTACTAAATCCTAGAATAAAACTCATTATTTCTGAAGTGGTGGTGAAAATAACTTTATTTAGATCTTAAAAATAGACAAAGAAAAACTCCTAAATGGAGTGTATTTGTTAAATCCCACCCCTCCACCACAATCTAGTTTTGAAGGAGTCAGCAAACTAAACGATCACAATTTGAATTGAATACATATTATGCATATGCATTTCATTTACAAGTTTGGACGATTCATTCCACTCCACTTAATTATTGTGTAAATAGTGTTAGGAAACCCACGAATATCCAACTTATAATATTGCATATGTCAGTGACACTTTAGTGTGACACCTTTGTTTTAAATAAAAGTAACTGCATCGTCATTCATTGAAAAGATATTAATTAATATTAATTAATATATTCCAGAGATATATTTAAGATAAATTTATAGTAACACTAACACTGAAATACAATAACTATAAAATATGGGAAAGGAGACGACAATTAGTTGTCGTGAAACTAGTCGAGTTTCACCCCCTGTTACAATCTTATAAATTAGTATATTCTGGGCAAAGCTGATCCCTCTGTATTACACATGATTTCTCCCTAGAATACAGGCTTGGTCTTGATACAGATAAATCAGAGTTCGAATTATTCATTAAAATTAGAGTGCGAAAAAAAGTTAGTTTGATTTGTCTGAGAGAGAGAGAGAGAGAGAGAGAGAGAGAGAGAGAGAGAGAGAGAGAGAGAGAGAGAGAGAGAGAGAGAGAGAGAGAGAGAGAGAGATTTTATATTAGACACATGTACCTAAATACATATAGATACACAGTTGCAGTTTGAGGAAGACTTTTTTTATCAAACCCACAATAAAGACAATGACGTGTGTAATGTTTATGTGATCGTAGTAACGGAAATTCGGACAATGTCGTGAATATGTATGTGATAGCAGTGGCGGGATTTGACAGACTGTGACACGTGTAATATTTGTGTGATCATAGTGGCTCGAATTGAGTGCAATTGCCATGTTTTACGTTTATGTGACAGTGGTGGCGGGAATTGAAAGACAGTGACGTGTGTGACATTTGTGTGACAGTGGTGGCGGGAATTCATCGACAATGACGTGCAAGTATGTGTATGATAGTACTATGTAGTGGCGGGAATTGACAGGCACTGACGTGTAATATTTATGTGACAGTATTGGCGGGAATTCAGAAACAATAGGTTATATATGTCTATGTGACAGTATTAGATGGAATTGATGGAATATTTGCAGCTGTGATTTCCAAATGTTACCCACACAGTAAATCAACGTTTTTCACATATATATTATATATCTGGCGGTAAAAGAAAGCTAGAAGTGTTTGCCGACAATGTGATGTTCTCATGCATGCCATCCATCCATCCATCCATCCATCCATCCATCCATTCAGTGCTTTGATAGAATAACATAAGTTTTAGCAACGGCAGTGGTCAGCACCAGAGTTCGAGTTCAATAAACAAACAAACAAACAAACAAACAAACAAACAAACAAACATACCTTACCGATACTAAATCTTACTCTTTTTACGGTTTAACAAGGTCAACATGTCGATGACGTCATCAATTATTAGCAGCATGCGATTATTCAATAACATTACCTCGGTATTTGACCACAATATACAGACACTCTGTTTACTTGCATTCTTAGTCTGTGACCATTCATTGACTCGTGAGGTTGATAAGTTAATAAGCGAGCAAAGCCATACTGATTCACGTCAAAGGTGACAATGGCGCTGTGTCTTCGTGACCTCTGCATTGACCCGGCCCGGCTTGAGGCAATTTACCAGAAATGTTTCGCCATAGTGTTTATACATCAAAACAATGTGCCTAAGTTAATGTGGAAGCCAGAGTGTGACATATCCTTACAATGGTCGACGAACATGGCCACGGTGTTGATGCAGCTGGAATAAAAATATATTCGCGTGTCGCCAATTACGTCCTATTGTAGCGGCACGTGGCGTGCTCGGAAACCATTGACTCAACACAACACCTGTTTGAACTGTTATATGCATATGAATACTGCAGTTTCTAAGCTGCTCGATAACCACAAAGGGCGTCACTATCCTATGTATGGGCAATGGATTTCCTAATATGGTCATTGGAGAGTCATGAAACTAATTCCGGCACGCGAGAGGGCTGAAGTGTGATGAGAAAAACAAACAGGAGGTAATACGGTGAGTGTATTGGTTTGGTGAGTGGATAGAGCCGTGAGACACAGCACTATAGGTAAGAGTCAATACGAGACGCCGTTGTGTAGTTGGGTTGACGGATTTCAGACCATTGGCAAATTCAACACAACAGCACTCTGGGAAACTATTATCTCATACGACTTCTCGTCGGTACAGGAGAGTCGACAGAAAACAGAAGTCATTGTGCGACTATATGTATTGTATTTGTGGTGGTTATTTTTCCATAGGCGTATCATTTGCAATTGTGCTGGTTTACAACCATTGTAGTGGACACTAAACTAAACCTAAGTCGTTTGTAGTCTGAAGGGGAAAATAATTACACTCGTTTTATTTCCAAAGATGGGACATCGGAATTACCACTAGTTGGAAAAAAAACTTGGACCCCACGGGAATATCAATGCTTGTCTCGGACTTACTGTCACTGGACCCTTTAATTCCAAGGCGCGCACACACGGAGGAATTAGAATGCAGACGATGTAAAAATAATATTGTATTTAGATTCTGTTAGTGAAAGTAGACTATATAAACACACACTCCAAGATGAAAGCAACTGGATGTATTTTATTGGTGATGTTGTTGTGGATATGCGTATTGATTCCAGGTTAGTATTAATGCTACTACATTCTCTCATTCGCATACATCAGGTTGACAATATACAGCGATGATTTTAAGTGGTGCACAGAAGTATAATACTCGACCAACTATGTCGCCCTGTCCACTGTTGTGGGTATATGTGTAATACTTACACGCCAACAAAGTCAAATAACAGCGCATAATTCAACACCTTACTGCTTTTTAATTGTTAATCAAAATCAGCATGGTTAAATTAATTCTAATCTCGCAAACTATTCCCAAAACCTTCACCAGAGTGTTAAAACATTAGTGCGGATGTCTTGTGTGGCTTGAAGCGTATATTTACCACTGCATTAAGTCATCAGGCAGGAGAACAATGATACAAGTCCCTGTATAGCATTGTGCGTGTACTATGTATCTGCAAACAGCACAAAATGATATGTATGTAAGCCAGGCAAAACAGAAGAAGAATTGTTAAGGTCACAGGGGAATACTTTTATAAATGCACCGTTTGTTATCCAAAGCTGTCGGTAAACATTACGTGAATTATACAGCGGTTATTGAAGAATGATGTACTACTTATTAGCATTGCCTAGCTTTCCCCAGGTATGTTTCCGGTGAAATCTTAAAAGACAGTGGCTACCATGCCAACCAAATACTATTTACAATCATGCATAGAAGTCGACATCTAAAGTAAGAAGTGTATTTTGCATAAATGATTTTTCCATGCTGCATGATGGTATTTGCAATATCGCATTAAATAGCTAGCTTCATTTCAGAGAGTTCTGAGGCTTTGTCCATCGTGTAGTGAACATTCCCGAAATAGATGATGACAATGTATTCATAAAAAACGCCCATGTGCAATGTCAAACCTTCATTTGATAATTACGACATGTATTAGTCCATATAATTAATAACCCTCATATTTGCCATTTAATTGTCCCCTTTTCATCATATCGACTTTGAATAGTTACGGATTAACATGACCGTGGCTTATCATTGTTTTACGGATTAACCTTTCACCTTTACATCTTCAAGCAATTTCCCACCAGATTTCACCAAGTTGAACGAAATATTATTTTCTCTTGATCCGATATTTTTGTGATTCAGTTGTCATCCATGTTACACTACAAACATATAATGCATATTAAAACTATTGCAACGTTTTTGATTATAACTTTACATTTTTACTAGAAAATAACAAACATTTACAAGTTCTTCATGAAATTGAGTTTATGTGTACATGCATTTTGTTTTATCTACTCTGTCGGGTAATCGAGGGTCAAAGGTTATACAAGTAGTGTATTGAAGAGGTTGACGTTAAATTTATCCCGCATATGTTGCATGACAAGGATTGAGTACTCACGTGATTAGCAAGCTTATCGACCATTTTGTTTCACTATCGTTTTCATACATTTTGAAAGCTTGCAAGATGGGAATTATAGTAAAATTATACATAAACAGTCTTCTATATTTAGGTGGGAAGGTGACCACGTTGACAATGAAATGATGATAAATGTATAACTTGGATAGCGGTAGTTATCGTAATCATATGCCTTAAGTACCGTAATCCCACTGATTTCATTATATAGTTAGTTCTAAGGTTTTTTCCGTTTTAAGACCTTAGACATTACTACGGAATACGATGCCGCAACCATTACTTATCTTGCTTTCTGCATGTGTATGTGAGAGAGAGAGAGAGAGAGAGAGAGAGAGAGAGAGAGAGAGAGAGAGAGAGAGAGAGAGAGAGAGAGAGAGAGAGAGAGAGAGTGTGTGTGTGTGTGTGTGTGTGTGTGTGTGCTAGGAACAAAATTTTAAGAAAGAGAAATACAGGTCTAGGGGAATCGAACGAGGACATGTGAATCTCAATTCGTTTGTTATTTCAAAATGCTTCAACTAAAAGTCATAGTAAAATGATGATTTTTATTGAGGTACAATAGATCAAGTTATATGCAAATAACAGCTGGCAGAAAACTAACAGATCTTTGGCATTGTGATAATAGTTTTTAAACATGTCGTTGAAAATGTGGTCACTATCATTGTAAAATTTTAATTAGCAATGGTAAATATTTGTGGTCCCTCTTACAGTCAGCGAAGCACTGAGCACGACTCGGAGTACGTGGACAACTCCTCCTCCAGTTCTCGGCCCACAATTCATATACCAACCACCAAGTCACGTCAACTTTGCAAATACACAGACTGGTCGTGTGGAATGCACGGCCTATGGAGAACCACAGCCAACTATAGAATGGTTTGCACAGAACGGCAGTGCGGTTCATACGGTGGACGGTTTACTAACGGTTCTACCGAATGGTACGCTTATCTTCCCACCATTTAATGTGAACAACTACACACGACTGATCCACGCCAGGGTTTACCGATGCAAGGCATCCAACAACGCAGGAGCTATCATCAGTCGAAGTGTCCGCGTCAATGCTGGTATGTAACAACATTATTATTTGATATGCAAGAGCAGAAAAAAGTACACGTTTTACTATTTAAGGATTATGGATTATTCTGGCAATGGGAATCTTTCCCAACTATTCAAGTAACATTTATTTTAACGTCTTGATTTACAGCTTTAACATTGTATTGAATAGTCGTAAAATATAGCTTACTGTTTTACGGTAGATATTAAGGTGTCTATTGTACTGTTGTGCAGTAGTTATGACGTTGCCTATCATACTGTTTTACAGTAGTTGTTACTTTGAGTATGTTACTGTTTTACGGAACTCTGGACGTTGTCTATCATACTGTTTTACGGTATTGATGACATTGCATCTCAAACTCTTTTACGGTAATCACGACGCTGTCTGTCATACTGTTTTACGGTAGTCATGGCGAGGCCTATCGTTCCGTTTTACGGTAATCTCGGTGTCGTCGAGGAGTATTGTACTATTTTATGGTTGTTCTAGCGGTCATGCAACCTAACCCTGAATAAGCCTGCTTAATTAAATTTGAAACACTCTTCTTTATTACCATTACCTTAATCGTAGGCACTTTAATCAATCATTTTCGACAGGTAACGATTATATTACAAATGTAACCGTTCTTAGTTTGAAAATTGTCGTTTCATATTTTAACCTGTCAATGTCTTATAATTTCGAAACGTGGTTTAAACAGATGATAAGACAAGTTGTGGATGTAGTCAGACGTCAACTAGTATAACAAAACCTTCTGTTAGTATAGCAATAGGTCCGAGTTTGTACGATAGTACACCTTTGGATCTGGTAAATCAGCCAATACATAGAAATCATCCTATATACGTAGGTATCAAAAAAGAGTCGACTGTGACATTTATCAGACCACTTTCCCGTGTGACCTGAAATATGTTTAGCATTATTGTGATAGCAAAATAAAGTAATGTAAACTAAAACTGAAGCTAAAAATGAACTAAATGATGTTATAATTAATTAGAAGAAGTAATGATATGCCATAAGGGTTTCATATCTCTCACATCGTCTGTGACTCCATTTTTCAGAATTTTGTCTCATAAAATTAGGTTCACGTGTCTAGCAGTATAACATTTCCTGTCGTGAAAGCATTTTTAGATGTAAACTAAAGGTTGATTTTGGTGCATTGATGTTATCATTGATGGATCAAAATGATGTTGGATATTGAAACCGTTGGAATTATTGAAAATTGCCCTGTCTTATTTATCTAATTAGTGAAGTAGTTTTGTAGAAGTGAGTAAGATGATGATATATATCTCGGTCATATTAAGTGATGCAAGGAATTGTGCTTGAAACAATCGACATGGGGTGGTAAAGGTTAAAATAATTAGATGCACAAAAGGGCAAGTCTCGCCAAACCACTCAAGTAGCGCTATATCTCGAATGGAATCAGTTCTATGGTTGAATAAGCTGGGATGACTGTGAGATAGGATAACAAAGACAGTGTGGTAGAATAACAAAGACAGTGTGGTAGGATAACAAAGACAGTGTGGTAGAATAACAAAGACAGTGTGGTAGGATAACAAAGACAGTGTGGTAGGATAACAAAGACAGTGTGGTAGAATAACAAAGACAGTGTGGTAGGATAACAAAGACAGTGTGGTAGGATAACAAAGACAGTGTGGTAGGATAACAAAGACAGTGTGGTAGGATAACAAAGACAGTGTGGTAGGATAACAAAGACAGTGTGGTAGGATAACAAAGACAGTGTGGTAGGATAACAAAGACAGTGTGGTAGGATGACAAAGGCAGTGTGGTAGGATAACAAAGACAGTGTGGTAGGATGACAAAGACAGTGTGGTAGGATAACAAAGACAGTGTGGTAGGATAACAAAGCCAGTGTGGTAGGATAACAAAGACAGTGTGGTAGGATAACAAAGACAGTGTTGGTAGGATAACAAAGACAGTGTGGTAGGATAACAAAGACAGTGTTGGTAGGATAACAAAGACAGTGTTGTAGGATAACAAAGACTGTGTTGGTAGGATAACAAAGACTGTGGTAGGATAACAAAGACAGTGTGGTAGGATAACAAAAACAGTGTGGTAGGATAACAAAGACTGTGTTGGTAGGATAACAAAGACTGTGGTAGGATAACAAAAACAGTGTGGTAGGATAACAAAGACAGTGTGGTAGGATAACAAAGACAGTCTTGGTTGGATAACAAAGACAGTGTTGGTTGGATAACAATGACAGTGTGGTAGGATAACAAAGACAGTGTGGTTGGCTAGAAATACTGTTGTGGGATAACAAAGAGACAGTGAAGTATGATACTGTAGACAGAATGAATTGAGGGAACATTGGCACGTGTCTTATAGAGCTAATAGGAAGTGTTGTTAATGCATAGCTTGGCTCCGTAGATAACCATCACAGTACGACTTCTATTACTGCAACAATACTATCAATATTTAATGAAGGTAACGTTGTGGCAGGTGAAAACAAAACCGGGTTAAAGAGAGTTGTGGCCGAGCATGACAAGCATGGCTACAAATTATGGTCATGTTACACATGTCAACTACCAGGGTTATAGGACATATAGCGAGGCTACAATCCATTGCTTTTTACCACTTTGTGAAATTAATCATGTATATTTCATACCCTGGTCGTCTGTGCAAATGTGAACGTTGGTCCATGCAATATAGTCGGTTTGTATTCACGACATACGTCATCAGGTCAGTGGTATTAGAGATGGAGTTATAAATCTAGGAACCGATCCTGAAATAGAACAAAAGCATATTGCAACAGTTTGACAAAAGAGATACGTATCATACGACTGAGCATACTAACAATTGTTTCGGTGGTACGTATAGTGCTATGATATTTGCTGTTATTTCATTCAAAATCATGAAAAAAATGAGGGGTCATCGTACAAAGTTTTGAGATAGAGGTCAAAATGGCATGAAAATGAAGCCATTTTTGGAATCCAATGTGACCATCGAATACTGTGTTAACTCTATAATAATATATAAGATCTTTGGTTTACTTCAACAAACAAGACAGTTAATTCCCAAAGGACCAGGAAACAACTTTAAGACCTTCAGAACTTTATTATTCAAAGAAATTGATCCCTTGGGTGCAGGTGGAGACGGAAACAATTTTGGTCTGTGTACTGAATCTAGAAGTAAGGGAATTATGCATACTGTATCAACATCTTTAGAAACAATTGGAAATTGTTCAGACAACAGCAAATGATATATTTCAACTTTTTTTATCATCAGTCTAATATGATGAAAATATGGAAATTCAGTTTATGGTGATATCCTTGTCCAACCACCACATAGGTGATATTTAATTCATAGACAAAATATGAATTAATAGTTTAAACTATGGAGTACCTTTTAACCTCCATGGTTTAATTTTGTCATAAACGTACAAAAAAGAAAACGATAATTCGGTTTAAAATGATATATTGTTGAAAGGTGGGGGGGGGGGGTGAATATCGGTGGATATAGTAATAGTATAGATGCATGGCGCCTCAGAGACGTACGTGACATCAGCCTATTGAGAATGTCATATACTAGGGAATGTTATTACCAACCATAGGCTGTTGATGATAGATGACGTCATAGTATTGTGGATGATGCATATACTGTTGGGGATAGATGACGTCATAGTATTGTGGATGATGCATATACTGTTGGTGATAGATGACGTCATAGTATTGAGGATGATGCATGTACTGTTGGTGATAGATGACGTCATAGTATTGTGGATGATGCATATACTGTTGGTGATAGATGACGTCATGGTATTGTGGATGATGCATATACTGTTGGTGATAGATGACGTCATAGTATTGTGGATGATGCATATACTGTTGGTGATAGATGACATCATAATATTTTGGATGATGCATATACTGTTGCGATAGATGACGTCATAGTGTTATAGATGGTGTCAAATACCCGGGATTGTTATTACCAGGCATAGGTTGTTGAAGATATATAACGTTATAGTATTATAGATTATGTCATATACTTGGGATTGGTATAGGGTTTTTGAAAGATATCACATATTACCTGCTATAGACTGTTGAAATAAAATAATAGACTGTGTTTGTTATCATAACCTGGCTGTTAACGTACACCAGAGAGTAGAAGGTTAAAAATAGCGATAGAAAACGTGTTACAAGTAGCTGGCAGTTCTATTATCTGGGTCGAGGCTGTCTGTAAACTCATCCGTATAATTCATATGCCACCCTGTCATCTCTCTCCAAACAATCGTATAAATACTTAAAATTTCTAATTAATTGGACGGTTTAATATTCTATCAAGGTAATGCGTTAATGACAGCATTGAGGACATTTAATATCTGTCTGACGTAATAATCTACTGAGGGGTCATGCTGAACGATCTAAGTTTACAACTGCGTTGTCATATGTGCAGGTTGATTGGTAACATGTAGTTAGACCATATGATATCGCGTCTAAAATAAACTTGGAACAAAAAAGTACCATAAAATGTATCCATTTTGAAACATCATAATAGCAACATTTAATAGCATGTACAGCAACGTACACACACGCCTATGTGTGTAAACACACATAGTCAACCACCCACCCTTAGACAGACACACAGACCGACAGACAAACAGACAGACAGACACATGCACACACACACGCACGCACACATACACATACATGCACACACACGTATAAGTATACATATGCATATATATGAAACAGAGACAAACAACCACACATACATACATGTGGACATACATACATACATACATACATACATACATACATACATACATACATACATACACACACACACATACATACATACATACATACATACATACATACATACATACATACATACATACATACATACGTACATACAGTCATAGAGATAATGTGTTAACATGGCAGATTCAGGTAATACTGACATACTTTGGTGTACACTTTTCAGACGACAGTACAAATGATGAAATAATTACAAATTTTGACAAGAACTGATTATTTCTCATGTTCTGTTTTTAATGATGTAATTATAATGAACTATCGTGTTTCATGTGCAAAATGTGACTCGATGACGAAGTAAAGTAATGTTTTGAAGATTTAAACAGAATAAGTCTTGTAGGATACGTTAGTCACGCTAGTCACGTGATAATGCTTGTAACAGATTTGGCCAAGTATTGACATGGGATGGACACGTGTCTTTCACTGTCTTCCCTATAGTAATAACCTTATCACTATGCACTATCAGACTGTGAAACCCCTTCAAGGTCAGACAGTGAACCCCTTTTCCATAGATACTTTCATTCTGTGTAACGTTATTTCATTCTGAGTTCTCATTGGACGAATTTATTTACAATGCTCGATTAAAGTTTTGTGAAAGTGAAGTTAATGAGAGTTCAAGGGCTTAAAATGACAGCGAGAGAAATACATCTTTATCTAGCTGCGTGAATAGACATCAAGTGTTCTATCCTTGAGACCTGAAACAAAACGTCGCCTGACTCGACAAAAATCTTACCAACTGCTACATTGTATCCTCTGGCTCAACAAAAATCTTACCAAAAGTGCTACACTTTGTCGTCTGGCGCGACAAAAATCTTCCTAACACTGCTACATTGTATCGTCTGGTTCGACATAAATCTTCCTAACGTTGCTACATTTCATCGTCTGACGCAACAAAAAACCTTACCAACAGTGCTACATTTTATTGTCTGGCTCAACAAACTTATTACCAACAGTTTTACAATTTATCGTCTGGCTCATTGAATTTCTTCCTAATATTGGCACATTTATCATTTGGATCGACAAATATCTGTATTGCAAGATTTTTGTTGAGCCAGACGACATAATGTGGCAATAGTGGAAAGATCTTTATCGAGCTAGACGTCGTTTTGTTTCAGGTCTCGTGATTTTGACTGTAATTCTTTTTTTCAGTCTGTAAAATCATCAGCAGTTAAGCGTGTTTCCGGACAACATTGTGATAAGATTTATGGTAACACTTTGGGAAAACAAAACTATCAAAAAAAAATCACCAACATGTCCTGCTTTAGGGATGTCATGTTCACTTACTAGAACTAAATATGTTAAATTTGAATCTTGTCTTGTGAATGTAGTGAGTGTAGAACGATAACATGGCGTCCTCAAATCTGCGATCGCCCCTTTATTATTTCTGAAGTCGAGTACAGGACTATTCAACCAACTGACCAATACAATTTCTATTCGTTCATGTGCGTATTCTCATCCTTGCTATTTTAAGCTATTGTCATCTTATCCAATCATAAATAATTTTACAATGCCTTTACAGGAAAAATGACATTTCCTTAGTGTTTCACACATAGTACATAATTTTTTTAATACTAAGATAGACCCAATTCAGCTCAAGACTAACACTAACAGACATAACACACATAATATCATCTTCTGACGTATTATACATCCACATACACAGATTCCCTGACGTATTATACATCCACGTACACAGATTCCCTGACGTAATTATGCATACACATACACAGATTCCCTGACGTATTATGCATCCACGTACACAGATTCCCTGACGTATTATGCATCCACGTACACAGATTCCCTGACGTATACATCCACGTACACAGATTCCCTGACGTAATTATGCATACACATACACAGATTCCCTGACGTATTATGTATACACGTACACAGATTCCTTGACATATTATGCATACACTACATACATTCCCTGACATAATGTGCATACGTAATAGATTCCCTGACATAATATGCAAAGACGTAAACCAATTCCTTGTCGTATTGTAAATATAATATATAAATGACATTTTTATGACGACCAGATATGACGTAATTAGAGTTCCTCGAATATTTAAAGCGACAAGATTTGTTTGAGCTGTATGAAGAACACACTAAGTCTCACATGTGAAAGTAATTCTCTGTAGACAACAGCATCTCCATTTCCTGAGTTATTCTTTAAAAATAGAAGATCGATATTCAGTTTGGCACTAGCTGTTAACATGAAGCTCGTTTTTTCTCCTACCTTGCAGACGTTACCAAGATTACGTTGTATTCCCTGAAAAACAAAAACAAATAACAGTTTGTATTGATATTTTGAATGTTTTAACCAGTGCCTCGTATATTATAATTAAAATTCACAAAATCTGCAAGAAAATGTCTGTCTCGACGAAAATCCAACTGACACTGTTACATTTTATCGTCTCGCTAAAAAGTATCTTAACAATACCAGTGTTATAATTATTATCTAGTTAACAAAAGTGGTACCAACAGTACTACATTTTTTATCTTCTTGCTCAAGAAAAATCTAACTAACATTGCTACATTGTTTCGTCTTGCTCGACTATTATCTCTTTTGGTAAGATATCTGTTGAGCCAGACGATAAAATGTAGCAATGTTGGTATGAGTTTCGTTTAGTCAGACGATAAAATGTAGCAATGTTAGTAAATTTTCGTTTAGTCAGACGATAAAATGTAGTAATGTTGGTAAAATTTCGTTTAGCAGACGATAAAATTATAACAATGTTGGTAAGACTTTTGTCGAACCAGACCTTTTTTTTCAGGTTCGTGATTTTAATCGTAAGAAAAAGATGGCGGTTAATGAGTGTGTTGTAAAACAAGTTGCTATACACGCCGGACCAAAATAGCTAAATGTATTCAGTTTGCCTTGGTTGTAACAGAACGTCTATACGTACAAATGCACTAGCTTTGTAATCCTTAGCCAAAAAAGACTTAAAAGCTATAATTGCATGTTGCATTCATGATTGGTCGATTTTTTTTTTATCCTAACGTGCGTCAGCTGTCACTAGATAATACATCGTCAGACTACAACAGTTCCCGCCATAAATGTTGTATATTGATCAATAGAATTGTGACAAACATTAGGTCTGTGTTCACATCAGTGTAAAGAAATAAAGACATGCATTGTAATGTTAAGGAAATACTGAATGAAATCACGTGCCCAGTTTTACGGTTTATCTCATTTGTCTCCGACCCTGATATGTGATTTCAAATAGTCAGATTCAGCTGTTTGTTTTGTTGATGACCGAAATGAAAGAAGGAAACAATCCAAACAGTGTTTCAGTTCATTTCCATTCAACAATTCTGGTTTAAGTTCACCACATATCGAGATACCTGGTGGTAGTTCACCATTTATCTAATCACCTGGTGTTTAGTAGTTGACCAGATATCTAACCCAGATGGTGTTAGTTATCTATATCTAGTCAAATGGTGACATTTCATCATATACTATTTGATACATTGCTACTTGATAATATAGTTAACCATATATTTGTGTTAGTTCACCATATATCTCTAGTTACCTGGTGTTAGTTCGCCATATATCTAGTCACTTGGTGTTAGTTCACCACATATCTAGTCACCTGGCGTTAGTTCGCGTGGTGTTTGTTTGCCTGATATCTAGTCACCTGGTGTTAGTTCACTATATACCGAGTTACCTGGTGTTAGATTGCCATATATCTAGCCACCTAATGTTACTTTGCCATATATTCAGTCACCCGGTGTTACTCCGTCATATATCTAATCACCTAGTAGCATCTACAGACACTAGAGTCCGGGGCATTACTTTCGGAATTTGTCAAAATCGACAAAATTAGTAAATAGCTAAGTAGGAAATTAAATGGTTTAATAGTCTTTCGGAGAAGGAAATAAATGTGACTGTAACTTAATAATCCACTCCATAATATCTCACATATAGGCTGCTAATAATGGTAATATTCCAAAACTGTAAAATGAAGAATTGTAGAATAAAATAAGGGTGTAAGAAATAAAACAAACAAACAAACAAACAAACAAACAAACAAACAAACAGACAGACAAATCAAATGTAATGTAAAAGATGGTGTTCAATATTAGTGAATTGTATATTAACATGGATTGTTATAAACGAGCTTTGATTGAAATTCCCCTAGCATTTTACAGAGTTATAAAGAAGGTGACGTCAGTGGTAATAAATGCAACAAATGGAACAACTCCTCCATTATATTAGGTTAGGGAGACAGAGCACACGTTCGGTTGTCATTTCATCATGTTTTCGATTTGACTACGACGTGCTAGCAAATTGAGAAGTGTTATACATGACTAGTGTAAGTGGACGTCGAGTGCAGTGACATCGGAAACACTCCAGTTCACACAAAGGAATATATATAATGGATCATCGAAGGTCACAACACAGTCTTTTGTATATAACAAGGAGGCCAAGCCCGTCAGCTGGCGAAGCGTTAAGGCTCTCCCAGGCAATGGTATAACAGTACATGGTAAATTGCACTAAACCGTACTATTCGAGTAATACCTGTAACATATCTGCTATAACATTACCACGCTAATATAACTTTATTTAAACTGTTTTCTCGCTCTAACAAATTATCACCTTACGATGCGTTCTAATCAAAATTATACCTTTTATTCAAAAATTGGAGCCATGGGACCAGCTGTTCGTTTGTCAAACTGTTATTTCACAAATACTTTTATGTGTTTATTTTGAGAATTAAAATGATTAGTAACTATGCAAACGAATGGGGAGACAATCGCACTCATATATATATTATATTATATTATATTATATTATGTTATGTTATGTTATGTTGTTTTGTTATGTTATGTTATTTTTTTTATATTTTCAAACGACATAATGCCACATATATACACAGACACGCACGCGCACATAGACAGACAGACAGACAAACAAACAAACAAACAAACAAACAAACAAAACAAACAAAACAAACAGACAGACACACAGACACACATCTATCTATCTATCTATCTATCTATCTATCTATCTATCTATCTATCTATATACATAGACCAGTCTTGACTACTATCACAAACCAACCGTGACTACTATCACATACCAATCATGACTACTATCACATACCAATCGTGACTACTATCACAAGCCAATCGTGACTACTATCACAGACCAATCATGACTACTATCACAAACCAATCGTGACTACTATCACAGACCAATCGTGGCTACTATCACAGACCACTCCAAGCCTGCATGCATAACCTATTTGCTTATAAACCTGGATCTTTTACTTACTACTTCAATGTTTATAGTTTCTTTACTTAAGCTTCTTCAAAAGACGTTCTACATATTTAGAAACAAAATCCCCGCTTTCTGCAACTATATTTTTCGAAATGAAGGCATTTCAATTCGTCTAAATGGCCATATTCAGGATCAAGTCATGGGCTACATCATTTTTGACAGATATTTTCCTGGAGTTTGTAGTAATAATGCAATATTTATCGTTCTGTTTCTGTGTCCTTTCCTGAAATGTAGACACGGAACATTTTGTGCATGAATATGCTCGTAAACAAATACTAGTATTTATCGCTGGTCCTACTCGTGGAGCAAATGGGTGTTATCTATTGTATGCAGCCCCATACTCGATTTAGGTGATGGCCAGGTGCCCTGTCACTATACTAATGAACATATTTCCCACGGTTTCTGCATATAAAAATAGACGTTTTTGCTACAGACCCTGCATATAAAAACGTTATATTTTACAATTGTCGCTTGCATTTGCCCTGGAACCTGTGCATGAATGTTTTATATCTGCCAGGGAAACTGAATAAAAGCATGGGTATACATACTACACAGCCTTCATATTAGAAAGGGCTATGCATATATTTGAGTCTCTGAATAAAAATATTATCGTATTTCCTATATGGCATTTATTTTCAAATTTACAGTTTTAGTTGTATTTGCCATAGACATATAGTTGTGGACCTATATATGCATACTACATAAATACATAGTTACAGAGTGACCTAAATGCAAAGAATCCTAGAGATAACATGCAGTAATGGTTGTCTTTATTAGAGAATATCGCCTTTACTATAAATTCTGCGAACAATTTGGCATATTAGCAATTGTATCTGCATAATAAGGATATTTGCCACGGAATATACACATAAATGAGTATATTTGCCACAGAATATACACATAAATGAGTATATTTGCCACAGAATATACACATAAATGAGTATATTTGCCACAGAATATACACATAAATGAGTATATTTGCCACAGAATATACACATAAATGGGTATATTTGTCACAGAATATACACATAAATGAGTATATTTGCCACAGAATATACACATAAATAAGTATATTTGCCACAGAATATACACATAAATGAGTATATTTGCCACAGAATATACACATAAATGAGTATATTTGTCACAGAATATACACATAAATGAGTATATTTGCCACAGAATATACACATAAATGAGTATATTTGCCACAGAATATACACATAAATGAGTATATTTGCCACTATACGCATAAATGAGTATATTTGCCACAGAATATACACATAAATGAGTATATTTGCCACAGAATATACACATAAATGAGTATATTTGCCGTGAACTGCATAAGATGGTCATATTAACCTATATTCCGAGTTCTGCTGTTGACTTAGTCTGTCGATATTAAACTCGGGACCAATAAAATATGCGGGTTATTGAAAAAGTTTGACTCCTGGTCCCTCTGAGGTATTGTATTTAATATAGTACAAACAAAATGCTACGCCTTACACGTACATTAGATAAAAAGACCCGTACCTTTTCAATTCATGATTAACATATATAGTCTAAGAATAATAATTGTAAATAGTTGTAACGTTGTAATTAATCACCATTCACGATCTATGGATTTGATGGTGCCATTATGTACCACCATGTTATGTTCATGCATAGACAATGGAAAGGAAGGAGAGAGAGAGAGAGAGAGAGAGAGAGAGAGAGAGAGAGAGAGAGAGAGAGAGAGAGAGAGAGAGAGAGAGAGAGAGAGAGAGAGAGAGAGAGAGAGAGAGAGAGAGAGAGAGGGAGGGAGGGAGGGAGGGAGGGAGGGAGGGAGGGAGGGAGGGAGGGAGGGAGGGAGGGAGAGAGAGAGAGAGAGAGAGAGAGAGAGAGAGAGAGAGAGAGAGAGAGAGAGAGAGAGAGAGAGAGAGAGAGAGAGAGAGAGAGAGAGAGAGAGAGAGAGAGAGAGAGAGAGAGAGAGAGAGAGAGAGAGAGAGAGAGAGAGAGAGAGAGAGAGAGAGAGAGAGAGAGAGAGAGAGAGAGAGAGAGAGAGAGAGAGAGAGAGAGAGAGAGAGACCCAGTTAGTATATATATTTCTTTTGCATTGTGTACTTAATTGAAAAATCCATCATTTCCCAATGTGCTTATTATCACACTGAACGGATTTTGCAGAGTATAACTTTAATTGACTGTGTTTACCCTGGTAAGTGAGAGTGCACTTTTCACCGGAAATCACTTCATCAAATGTCCATTTTTGTGAGTACTTGTTAGATTACATAAGAATAAAATGATTGGCATTGTGTTTACTAAACTACTAGCACAAATGATAAATCTCAATACTTAGTCCACACATACATAGCTGTATTGACACTCGGTCAACACAAGGCATTTTCTGTAAATGTGTTTGTATATGCTATACGTAAACACGTGATGTGTATTGCATTGCTTTACCTGTATTGTTTCATGGTTTCCATCTCACCAAGTATTGTCAGTTCAATCAAGCAAGTTATACACAGAGTGTCTTTAGTGACCTATAATATTTGTCAAATAGTTATGTTCAACATACTATGAACATAGATTGAGAGTATAATGTGGTCTACATCATGAAATAGATAAAATTATAGTTGTGCATTGATAATATGATATTTACATACTGGTTGAAAAGGTTGGACTCACCCACCCCACCCACCCCACTAAAATTATATAAGTACTTCATGTATATATATATATTATGGTAAAAGTAATAAGAGCATCAAAAAAGTGGTGTATTTTGTTTTATGTAATTCGCAACAACAAAAACGTGTTTTTTTGTGCGACGCAGAATATGCCGCCTAATTGAAACTCTATAGTCACTCTGATCTGGTAGTAATCTACCTTCGAATTACCTCAGTGATGATGTTACCCCATTCCTGGACCAGAACCTTTTGGAGGCTCCGTATATGGTGGTGGTGGTGGTGGTGGTGGTGGTGGTGGTGGTGGGATAGGGGGGATTGAACTATTTTAAATAGTTCAGTATAGTGGTAAACAGAATGACATGACTGTGCGATGACAAGTCATTATTTCAAGTCTTGAGTGACGTCATAACTGACAATAATTAGTATGCAGTATTATAACACACTTAGATTACAATACCTAGTGTAATTTGTTGACACACACACACACACTTTGGTCGGAAAATACATATATCATGAATGACTAGATAGCGCTTTCATTAGCTTCGACTCGACACTCCTCATCGATGTTGTCGTGGTAACACATCGATTCAGCCCGGGGCAATCTGTGGAGAAGAGACCGAAGCCATGCCTTCACATATATGCAATTATCTGCGTCATCTTAAAACATTACTATTTCCAACTGTCAAAAACTGAAATTAATTCATGGCGGTTGTATACGTACTACTACATGGTTTACATCGAGACGTGACTACGCGATCATCAGATGTACGATGTGCTATCATGCCGTATATGTCCGGACTAGACAACACTATCATCATATCATTCTGTATATATATAGACTGCTAACCATAACATGAAGATCACCATATACACTAATATGTTGTATATCCACAGACTAGACTACAAGATCACCACATACACTAATATGTTGTATATCCACATACTAGACTACAAGATCACCACATACACTAATATGTTGTATATCCACAGACTAGACTATAAGATCACCATATACACTAATATGGTGTATATCCACAGACTAGACTACATGATCATCATATACACTAATACGTTGTATATCCACAGACTAGACTATAAGATCACCATATACACTAATATGGTGTATATTCACAGACTAGACTACATGATCATCATATACACTATCATCTTTGAAATCATAGACCAGAAGTATATGTGAGGAAATTATGTTACTTTATTGATATATTTGCTATCAGCAATGTTACTTTATCTCCATATGTAAGTCTTACTTGCCAAAACATTTCGGTGATACCACACATCCTCTCTATTCAAGCCTTCCCTTCTACATGTTTTTATAAATCACCTAAATGTAAAAAAAAATGCTGAAACATCTTGAAGAAAGAGGAAACGATGAAAAATAAAGTCCATCCTGAAACAACGTCCATTTCATTGGTTTCATATCCAACGGGACTATAGATTAGATGAATATGTGTGAACAAAGTTATACCTGAAGTCACGTGCCGAGAGAAATATGACTGCAGACACCGAACACCCAGGGGAAGTATTCGACCAACAGAAGAATACTTTACAGCACTAGTTAGTTTGAATTTACTTGTGTACACCACGTAATGGACTTCGTGTGCAGAATGCAAGTATATGTTAATAACCAAGTAGTGACTATACACGCTGCGTCACACACGGTCTCACACACACTGTCACACACATGCATACAATGTACTCACAGAGGAACACACTCACAGGAGGGACACACTTACACACGTACAGACAGAAGAACTCCACAACAAAGGATGAAGTAGTTGCAGACAATCTGTGCTGATTGTGTGTGGGAAAATTAGATGCCAAAACCATACGGTATTTTGTTGCCCAAAGAACGAAGTGATTGGGGTGTCAATCTATACTCTCTACGCTCAGATATTCAATTGTCGATAACGGAATGTTATATTACTAATTCTAATGACGTTACAGTAGCTCAACGTCTCATCTCATTCTAGGTAATTCCACTTTATTAGGATTCACGCGTGACCATTCATTGCTTACATATTTCTAATATAATATGTGATGTTCTCTTTAGTACTCATACCATTGAAGCCTACAATACAACCATCTGCTCGCTATCGCCATCAACATTTCGTGTTCAACTGTTCTGGCCTGAAGGCTATTGTATAAAGTATCTGAACCCCTCCGGCTTTAGTTTTTTACGACGCAAACTGACTTCAGTTACTCATGGCTTTGTGAGGTTCCGCTTTGAATAAAAATTCCAAGGTTTTGAAGATTTCAAAGTTGTTTTCTTTCAAACAGTTTCCACAATGTATTTTGTTCTCATTATGTTACCCGTTATAAAGTGAGTGGGTGCTAACGTTACTGTAATATCCCGGTTTCTTCAATAACACTTTATCTTTTGCGTTAGTTTCCATGGTAACAAACTACATCTAACCATCCCACCATCTGTATCACTAATCCCATCAAATTTCTTAAAAGCTTTGTATAATCAGATAGCGTTGATTTGCTAGGAAATGAATGCAATCCAATCAGTAATTCCTAGCCCTGCATCAATCAACGGGTCAATCCCTCATATCAAACAAAGAGAACAAGAGCTTAGGCATGGTTTAAATTGATTAGCACCACGATTTTATCTTAACGGGATTTTCTAGACCATGGAAGATGTATGGTTACCTCGTGTACCACATTATTCATTGAATCAACGTTGATCATTTAAAATCTACTATCAGTGCATTTCATTGCTACAGTCTTCTCCGGCATGTAAAACCCCAACTATCCTAATCACTTCTACCATAGACACTGGAGTGACTACAGGGTCTATACTTCTACCATAGACACTGGAGTGACTACAGGGTCTATACTTCCACCATAGACACTGGAGTGACTACAGGGTCTATACTTCTACCATAGACACTGGAGTGACTATAGGGTCTATACTTCCACCATAGACACTGGCGTGACTACAGGGTATATACTTCTACCATAGACACTGGAGTGACTACAGGGTCTATACTTCTACCATAGACACTGGAGTGACTATAGGGTCTATACTTCTACCATAGACACTGGAGTGACTATAGGGTCTATACTTCTACCATAGACACTGGAGTGACTACAGGGTCTATACTTCTACCATAGACACAGACGTGACTACAGGGTCTATACTTCTACCATAGGCACTCGAGTGACTACAGGGTCTATACTTCTACCATAGACACTGGAGTGACTACAGGGTCTATACTTCTACCATAGACACTCGAGTGACTAAATGGTCTGTACTTCTAAAATAGACACTGGAGTGACTACAGGGTCTATACTTCTACCATAGATACTGGAATGACTACAGGGTCTATACTTCTACCATAGACGACTAAATGTTCTATACTTCTACCAAGACACTCGAGTGACTATATGGTCTATACTTGTAAAATAGACACTGGAGTGACTGCAGGGTCTATACATCTACCACTAGAGTGACTATAGGGTCTATACTTCTACCATAGACACTGGAGTGCATGGAGCATCTATACATAAATTACATACATACATACATACATACATACACACACACACACACACACACACACACACACACACACACACACACACACACACATATATATATATATATATATATATATATATATATATATATATATATATATATATATATATATACTATAACTGTTATAACCACTCCGTCTTTTACGTACACTCACTATCAATACAGAATAACAGAAATTGATATAAATGTATCCATTGGAGGAAAAGTCAATCTCTGCTGCTACTGTCCACAATATAAACTAAAATATTCCTAGAATTATCTCATTTTATCAGAAGGTTGAATTTATACAACGTATTATGAGTGTTAACATAAAACATGTTACAGAAAAAGTTCATTTCCGTAGTTTGACTACAAAATAGTATTTTGTATGGACTCGTTACAAGTACAACTATTGAGTATGTTGTGGAAATGTCTCGTTATGAGTTCAAGCACTGAATGTATTGTGTTAAATTTCAACTCGAGTAAACAGCATTCTTATTGTACCCTTCAACTCAACAAAGCTTGACATCCGGGTTATTATTGAACGTCTCGTGTAATCAATACGAAGCGAGACGTTGGCACTGAGCCAGATGACTTCGGAAAATAATGCAATCTGTGTATGAAATGGCACAGTCTGTAACTAAGGCCCGTATGAATTCTGTGTACAATATACAAGTATATTGTACACATTGACATCATACCGTGATATATATATGCTAAAGACCGTAAAGTATAATATTAAATTGTGACGCTGTAGACTATGATATGGAAGTTGAATATTGTTAAATGCCGGTCAAGATATTTTTAGATTGGAATGTGACGTCATATACTATGATATGGGAGTTGAATACTGATAAAGGTCAGTCAAGGTATTATTAGATTGGAGTGTGACGTCATATGCTATGATATGGGAGTTGAATACTGATAAAGGTCAGTCAAGGTATTATTAGATTGGAATGTGACGTCATATACTATGATATGGAAGTTGAATATTGATAAAGGTCAGTCAGGGAAATATTACATTGTCATATGATGTCATACAATGTGATATGGAAAGTAAACGCCATAGTGTACTGCATTCAAAAAAACGTTTTATGAGTACATGCATAAGTAGTTTTACGACTGTGTCATTCATGAATCGCATTTATTTCTGTACTTTTACGACAATTGGGTCTAAGTTCTTCATCACGTGACAAGCCATGGTTTCCCTCATTAATTTTAACAGCTATATTTCACAGATGCTGGTTTTTTTGTATAATAAAATATATAATATTGCCTTGAACGAAAACAGGGAATAGACAGGTATTAGTAAACGTATGCCATTGTACAGGGCTGGCAGAATGACGAACAGTGAACCTACACTACTGTACAGGGCTGTAATTCGAAGAGCAATCATACACCATTGTACAGGGCTGACATTCGAAAAGTAAACACGTACCACTGTGCAGGGCTGAAAGATTGACGAACAGTAAACAGACATCACTGTACAAGGCTGAAATTTGAATAGTAAACACATACCACTGTACAAGGCTGGCAGAATGACGGACAGTAAACATACACCACTGTACATGGCTGAAATTTGATACCATTGTGCATGGCTGAAAGTATGGCAATATCTTAAACATTGTATCACTTCACAGGCCTGAAAGTCTGACCAGAAACAACATACAACAAAAACATATGACATACAACCACGAAAAAACCACCGGTGGATTTGCTTGTTTGCGGTACATAGCAGGAATGAGTATAATGCAAATATATTCAATGTAATTAGTGGTTGTAACTTATCAAAATATAAGCAACACATGGGTCAAGATCCTATGGCTCTGTTTTGATAGAAAGTTACACATTATAACGATTTGAGTCTTAACTGTTACTGTTACATTATAACTTCCACAGAGATCAAAGAAACCGATGAAAGCGAAGTGTCAACATACATGAGAGGCATCCGTTCTTGTTTTGATATCAGTTTTATTGTTGTTTTCACCTCATTTTATTTTTGGATGAAGTCTTTCCATGACTCACGTCATTCAAGTAAACGCACTGGAATTTTTTCTCGGGTAGTAAACAGTTAGTAATAGTCGATCCGTTACAAACCTTGCATATGTGACATGTAGCTAACAGTAGCGCTTGCAATTCATATCAACTCTGTTTTTTGTCTACTTTCATATCGTTTTATGGCCAGTGCTGTTTCTGTTAGTCGTAATTTGTTCATGGATGTCTACTCAACACAGATTATTATCTGTGTTGTCGGGTAGTACACTCAATGTTCGACGAGGCGAATACAATTGTGCCTTATTGTAGTATTGCTAAAACGTCGAATTATGTGACAAGAAATCCAACAAGCGTTGCTAGGCGATCTTAAATAGCGTGTACGTGTAAGTGCAACTGGGCTTTTCTTTTGTAAGAAAAATACCAGAACTGCCAAATGACGTGTTATATCTGTAGTGCCGTAAATTTATCATTTTTGTTTGTTGAAGATCCAGACTTGCACCCCTTTACCTTATCACCACTCTAGACTTGCACCCCTATAACTTATCACCATTCTAAACTTGCACCCCTATAGCTTATTACCATTCTCGACTTGCACCCTATATCTTATCACGTCTAGACTTGCACCCCTACAGCTTATTACCATTCTCGACTTGCACCCTATACCTTATCACTCCAGACTTGCACCCCTATAGCTTATCACCATTCTAGACTTGCACCCCTTTACCTTATCGCCATTCTAGACTTGCACCCCTATACCTTATCGCCATTCTAGACTTGCACCCCTATAACTTATCACCATTCTAAACTTGCACCCCTATACCTTATCACCATTCCAGACTTGCACCCCTATAGCTTATCACCATTCTAGACTTGCACCCCTATTCCTTATCACTTCTAGACTTGCATCCCTTTACCTTATCACCATTCTAGACTTACACCCCTATACCTTATCACTTCTAGACTTGCACCCCTATACCTTATCGCCATTCTAGACTTGCACCCATATTTCTTATCACAATTCTAGATTTGCACCCTATACCTTATCACCATTCTAGACTTGCATCCCTATACCTTATCACCATTCTAGACTTTCACCCCTATATCTTATCACCATTCTAGACTTGCACCCCTATACCTTATCACCATTCTAGACTTGCACCCCTATACCTTATCACCATTCTAGACTTGCACCCCTATACCTTATCACCATTCTAGACTTGCACCCCTATACCTTATCACCATTCGAGACTTTCACCCCTATACCTTATCACCATTCTAGACTTGCATCCCTATACCTTATCACCATTCTAGACTTGCACCCCTATAACTTATCACCATTCTAGACTTGCACCCCTATACCTTATCACCATTCTAGACTTGCACCCCTATACCTTATCACCATTCGAGACTTTCTCCCCTTTACCTTATCACCACTCTAGACTTGAACCCCTATACCTTATCGCCATTCTAGACTTGCATCCCTATAGCTTATCACCATTCTAGACTTGCACCCTATACCTTATCACAATTCTAGATTTGCACCCCTATACCTTATCACCACTCTAAGTGGTTGAACTCTACACACTAATTACCTACTCAGTCTGCTTAGGCAGTGTTTAAAATTGTGTACTTTCAAGGCAATATTTTTACATTATTGATTTTAATACAAAGCGATTTCGTCTTCGACTGTTTGCCCTTTTGTTAATATTAGTTATGCATGTCTCATTGGCAGGTTGTAGGTGTGACGTCATTTGTTTTCCAGTCTTTTATTTTACATCTTTAGTTATTTTGAAAATATTGCAA
Source organism: Glandiceps talaboti (assembly GCF_964340395.1). Lineage (NCBI taxonomy): Eukaryota > Metazoa > Hemichordata > Enteropneusta > Spengelidae > Glandiceps > Glandiceps talaboti. Next base: position 20,437,071 of record NC_135557.1, read on the forward strand.
AGTGATGAGGGGAAAGACTAATACATACTGAAAGAAAATGTGTCTAAGAGTAGCTACAACTCTGTTTCTCGTTACGCTAAAGGTCAGAGGTCAAGTGATCCAACAAGTCAGAATAGACGTTCCACTAACTGTGAATAATAGTAATCGAAAGTCTACGCAGCGTTGTATCAAAACATGACGTACGTCTCACATCGATTCCGGTTGTATTTTAACTGTTGCCATGGTTTCATTTTAAGTCAAATGAATATGAATTGTGTAATGTTTTAGTGATGTAAACATAACATAAAAAGTGAAATCGAAATCGAAACAAAAGATTTTCAGTGAAATACAAAGTAGGTATCTAAGATATAGAGTGCATTTGTCTACCAATGTCTTAAAATGTTGACCTCTCCGATACAGGCACCTTCACGTCAACATCATGTGACTTCTCGGTCCATTTCATCGTTATTTTTCACTGGAACAAAGAAGTAAGCTTCATAAATACATCACTTTAAAGAGTCTGGTTTGGAAACATACGATATATCTTGAAAATAACCTAGTATGAGGTCACGGTGGTGAAGCTACTCCGTTCCAACACAGACAACCTTCTTACTTGTCTGTGGTTCCAAGTAACGACCATTCAGGTGTAGGTCGCCCTCTACGGTCGTGTGGGTGGCCCTCTACGGTCAATCACAACTATTTCAGGTTGATGGATTTTTACTCTGGCTGTCAACTATTGGTACATGGATGCCTAATACAAAGACTTTCAAGTGTCTGTGGACAGTCCGATGTGACAGTGGGCATTTAAACAGTGGGCGATGACGTAATCACATAGGTTTATTTACGTGTGAATGACATCACACACATGTAATAATATAAGCCGATATTTCAAGGTTTCTCTATGCAGTGCTATTCAACACAGGCACTCGAATCAATCTGTATGATTTTTTAAAAAAAGTATGATAAAAAAAATATTTACTATACATTTAAAAGAAATCGTACAGATTGATTCGAGTGCCTTTGGTCTTTAGTAAGTACAGTATATATCACCACGTGCTTTCGCTTGTAACTTAAATCATATGGTTAAATTTCTACGGCTTGTGCCTCCACAATGCATAGTTTCAGGGTAGTACTAAATAAAAGTGAAATAGTTTGAATTCAGCTATTGTATGTACGAACTGAGAAACAAGGGGTTCATTCAAAAAATAAATACACGATCGAATGGCAGCGTTATCATTTTATTTTAATCCTTTATAGACAAATGTCGCCGTGTATACACTTCAGAATCGAACACAGTGTGAGATAAGTTGCTGAATGTCGCCCCCTGGAGTCAACAGATGAACACTTCATAGATTAAATACGCAGTGGATATACGTGAACTGTGTAGTTTAAACCAATAAAGACATGGTACATTCACATCCAGTGGTGAATCTCGCTACAAGATAGAGTTTGAAAATTTTGTAGGAAAGCATTGATAATCATCAACAAATCTTGACTCTAGGTGGCGCTAGTTTCCTCTCCAATGATAGTCTTTAGTAATACTACAGCAATCAGTTGTGACTTCAAACGATTTATACATAGTAGATAATTACCATAACATTAATGTTTTACAATAAGCATGAAAGTCTTCAAATCATGCAATTTTTTGTATCTGATGTGACGATGTAAATCACCATGACTACTCAGTGATTTGTAACTCTACTATTGATTTCTGTTCATAATTATTAATGTTTTTTCTGAATGAATGAAAGATAGTCAGAGTGTAGTTGATTTCATATATATATTCTTACTTTTGAATTTATATTTATAGTCAAATTTTGTTATCAAATATAGTCTTAGACATAAATATTTGATTGCAGTAATTCTACATCTTATGTAAAATATCGTTCAGTGATTATACAGTTGCCTTTGTATATTTGATTTCAGTGATTCTACAGTCTTATCACGTAGAAGTCAATGATGAACATGTTATGAGGGGAAACACAGCTGTGTTCAAATGTTTGATACCAATTCATGTCAAAAGTTATGTCAAGGTGACGGAATGGACACGGGGAACAACAGTTTTATCTACTGGTAAGTGTTAATTTCACACAATTACCATATCCTCGCTCATTCTTTCTATTCGATCCAGTCCATCTTTCTCCTAACATCTGAATATGTATGTATGTATGTATGTATGTATGTATGTATGTATGTATGTATGTATGTATGTATGTATGTATGTATGTATGTATGTATGTATGTATGTATGTATGTATGTATGTATGTATGTATGTATGTATGTATGTATGTATGCATGCATGCATGCATGCATGCATGCATGCATGCATGCATGTATGTATGTATGTATGTATGTATGTATGTATGTATGTATGTATGTATGTATGTATGCGTGTGTGTGTGTGTGTGTGTGTGTGTCTGCCTGTCTGTCTGTCTGTCTGTCCGTCTGTCCCCCCCCCCTCTCTCTCTCTCTCTCTCTCTCTCTCTCTCTCTCTCTCTCTCTCTCTCTCTCTCCCTCCGACTCCTCGCGCCATCACAGACCTGGACCCCCTTCTCCCCTGTCAATTTGTCCTACTTACTCACCCATTAGTACTTATATCTCTATGTATGTACATCGTCCAATTACACGTCATCTAAATTAATCTTAACATGTCTTTGTTCTAGGGGATAAGTTTAGTGTTCTCGACAACGGCGAGCTGCATGTTCGACGTGTTCGTGACGATGACGTGCATGCTGGATATCGATGTTCCACTACACACAAACTGACAGGGGTTATAAAACCAAGCAACGAAGCAAGGCTATTCTTAGAATGTAAGTTAAATACAGTTGTCTAAATATTTATATGCTAGAAGCAACAACATCCACCCTCAGATATTTATTTTTTTCATCAAATAACCAAGTATATACTCACTAAAAATGATCAGTTACTTATAAAAAGACATTGTATCTGTAAGTTAGTAGTCAGTATTATCCATAGGTGGTGTAGTGACAAGTTTAAATCTTGATCGAAAGCTTGGTTTTGAATTGTCGCCATGTTTAAACTGCACTAGTTTTTAACAGCAGTATCGGTTTTCAATCAGACTGTTGATATAAACCTTGTGATATTGTACTTCATTTCCACCTTACCAGATGCCCAGGACAATGCCCCGGATATCATCTCTAGTACTGCGATGAAAAGTGTTGCTGTCGGTGACAGAGTGGAGCTACCCTGTGTAAGCACAGCTTACCCCCAACCTGTACCAACCTGGAAACGAGGCAGGCATACTATCGTTGCGAATGATCATTACATACTTCTGGGTGGTAACCTGGTCATAGAGGGCGCTATGTTGGAGGACGAGGGTCGGTACACTTGTAAATCACAAAATGATTTAGGTGAAGCCAGTATACAAACAGTCCTGACGGTAAATGGTGAGTAAATAAATAACAAACATTTCGCGTTCTATTTCACCTAAACCTATTTTCGTTGTCTCATATTTTAACCAAAGTCGTAATCAGTAATATCATCACGAAACCAACTTATATTTATACATTTAACTCATTAATGAAATTAAAATTGCATTAAGGCCTTCGCTCAATAGCTTGGAATCCATGCGGATTGGGTTTTTTGGGGAACGCAAAATTTAAAAATCCCAATCAGCATGGATTGCAGGCTAAATGTAACCAAGAATATTATACAGACACGGTTATATGCTTCAACTTCAGAGGGCGCTGTTACAAAGTGATAATGTGAAATTACTCTCTCTGGCAGAGTGTAAGATGGTTGATGGTCTAGTCTTGGTTACCCAGACTCTCTGACTTCCGCCGCCCCAGAGCGTCTAGAACAATACAGTACAATAAGTGATTTAAAATGCCAGAACACAATGGCTATGTCGAGAGACTGACCCACAACATGACCTCTCTAGTAAAATTATACGGTGGCAACTCTTGCTATTAAAGGGTATTTTTGTGTGGCCGGGGGAAACCAGAGGAGTCTGAGTAACCAAGACTACCAAGACTATTTCTGGTCCAGACTGATCGCCGTTCGAATAATTTCATCGCATTATCAATCTATGTATAATGCATACATACATACATACATACATACATACATACATACACACACACACACACACACACACACACACACACACACACATACATACATACATACATACATACATACATACATATATACATACATGACAGACAGACAGACAGACAGACAGACAGACAGACAGACAGACAGACAGACAGACAGACAGACAGACAGACAGACAGACAGACAGACACATTGGCTCCATAAATGTCATATCCCATATCTATACAATATGTCATACTGTATCAGTATACTGTCTTCTCTTGAATAGTTTTAAACACAAACTATTAAAAATATATTTTTTTTTGACAGAACCGCTATCTGTATATTTTGACCAGCAACACCAAACCATTGATGTCGGTATGTCAGCAAACTTTAATTGTTCGATTCACGGTCATCCTATCAGTACGATCTCGTGGCTGAAAAATGGCGTCCCCATCGAAGAATCGGAGAGAATATATACATCCGAGAACGAAACGTCGTTGATAATTGATCATGTATTGAGGGAAGACAAAGGGATGTACCAGTGTTTTGTTAGTAATAACCAGGAAACTAGGGAAGCTACTGTACAACTATCAATTGGAGGTGAGTTAAGACAAACCATCTATTTACACAGAATCTAGAACCCGCCATTTTGAATAGTATGGATGGTGCATTGTGGGAAATGTGGTATACTTATGTATCAGTCACTCTTGTAAATAATCTAGTCTTGAATGACGGCTGCCCTGCTGGGCCTCAGGTTCGGTGTTATACTTTAACTACAAATAATCCCAGAGTCCTTTGCATATGGTGGGCATGCGTAGATTCATCTGTTGGTCAGATTCATCTGTTTCTTTGATTCAACACACCCCTTGACCTCTGACCCCTAATCCCAGACATGATATACGTGTGTAGTCCTATTTTCCTCCTCTTCTAAAGCTATACTCACGTGTTCAGTTTATTGTCAAATTTTTATGAATTACTACGAATGACACAGAGGGCGCTTTACTTACCATCGTTCTGTACCAGTGTGCGCTAAAGTGACTTTTAAGAGTTTAGCTTTATTTCCTTTTCGCCTGATCTTGCTGTAAGTCAATACAGCGTTCGCTATTAAGTACTGTTTAAAGTAGTTACTCGTGCATTTATTTACCATCCAGTCATGTGATACATTGTTCACTGTAGAACACGACAATTATGCAAACATTTGCATAAATTATAGAATAGTGACACAGTATGTGGCTATGACAAACACTACATGTTTGTGAATTTAACTAAATACATCTATCTACACACGAACCCATATAACTGATGTCATATTTACACATAGGAAACCCTCGAAATGACGTCATACACATACTCACAGCCCGAGAAATGACGTCATATCTACGAACATGTAGGCATAAAATGATGTTATATCTACACGCATGCAGTCCTAGAAATGATGTCATGTCTACACATAAGAAACCATAGAAACGACGTCATATATCCAAGTTTACACATAACCCCAGAAATGACGTCACATTTAGCCCTATGAATGTCATATCTACACACACGAAGAGGTCGTATCGTCAAATGGTGTCAGATATCCATGGAAATAATGTCATATCCACACACACGAAGCCATGGAATCACACAAATGACGTCAAATCTACACACTCTACCGGCGCCCCTAGAAGTAATGTCATATTTACCCACACAAAACCACAAAAATAATGTCAAATGATTTCATTTCTACAAACTCATCCCTGGAAATGGTGTCATATCTACACACTCAACCCTGGATATGAGGTGATACCCACATACGCAGCCTTATAAATGATGTCATATCTACACATTCAACCCTGGATATGAGGTCATACCCACATACGCAGACTTATAAATGATGTCATATCTACACACTCAACCCTGGATATGAGGTCATACCCACATACGCAACCTTAGAAATGATGTCACATCTACACATTCAACCCTGGATATGAGGTCATACCCACATACGCAGTCTTAAAAATGATGTCATATGTACACACTCGACCCAAGCAATGACGTCATATCTACACCCACAGACATCCTTAGAGTGACCTCACAAAGAAATTAAATCTTGTATCTGTTCGCAATGAATATTTGCATGCATGGGGACAAGATCTGTATTCAATACGAATATCTCTCTACACTATTTATATTCCGATTAATCAAAATATAAGTGTATTGCATACAGAATGACAGCCTTATTATTATTTAATTACGTGGTGATTCAGCAGAGATTTTGTGAGGTCAAAGGTTATATGTGATGGACAGTGATGTAAAACTGTCCATACACCACTCAGTGCGTCTAGTGTTAATTTCCCATTCTGAATGGATTCTTAAGACAGCAGTGAACACACAAGTGAAATTAGGCCTCAAATGTTTTCCAGCAGGTTCAACGTGTATATACTATATTTCGCTGCGGGTTCACTGTTAATAGATTGGAACCCAGCAGTGAAAATATGTCATGTAACAAAACTAGTGATTTGAAAGAGAATTGTATGACTGGTAATTGAGGTAGTATGCAATAAAGCAGTGGTTGGTATATGATTAATTACTAATTATTACTATTATTAAAACACAGTATGCCGTATAATTTACAACTATTATAGTATTTATTATACTTCACATTAAAGAGACCAGGCCTGTAAATTTTCGTCGTATTTGATTCAAAATGTTCGATTTATGCATTTGCCGTATAATCTTACATACAAAATCGGGTCTCAGTTAAGCCACTGGGTTTGAACAAAAAATTGGAGGGAATAAGCAACATTTATAGCAGAAGGACCGTAGCGAGGATAATATTGTCGGGGTGATGAAAAGAAATCGGGGTGGAAGGGAGGGCCTTGAATATTCTGATAGTCTGAAAAGTGGGGGGAACATGTGATATTTTGATCTTGATGTTTAACTTTTTGAACTAAATTGAACCCGAAGCAAACATTTACCTTGTATATAATTTTGCTAAATTTCTTGTGGTTTTGCCGCAATAATGTACACTTTGTTTACTTATGTGTATGGTTTGACATATTATGGCCTCCAATATTTCCTTATTTCACCGTCCCTTCCCACACTCTCTCCGACAGCAACTATCATAATGGTAATATTGTCCCCCTCCCCCCCCCCGTAACGATTGTAGGTTGAAGGGAAAAAAGCCATACTAGCTATGTATCACCAGCTATAAGATAGAACTCATTATGAGATTTCTCCTTGCGAAGTACTGATGTACCTTACACTTGTACATTACCATGGTGCATGGGGTGGGGGGGGGAGGGAGGGGGGGGGGGCTTATCGTAGTTCGGCTTGGGGCCTACGAAATTGTCTTCAAGAGGAATTTTTCTCTTTACTCCCCCCCCCCCGACGTACACACACCGTAAATCTGATCCATCCCTAACATGCATCTAGTGAGTATATCGAGTGGTTCGGATTAGTCTATACGTTGTACACTCCTTCTATAGTGTATACAGCGGTACAGAGTGTAGTATATACATTGTACACTCCTTCTATAGTGTATACAGCGGTACAGAGTGTAGTCTATACTATGTACACTCCTTCTATAGTGTATACAGCGGTACAGAGTGTAGTCTATACATTGTACACTCCTTCTATAGTGTATACAGCGGTACATAGTGTAGTCTATACTATGTACACTCCTTCTATAGTGTATACAGCGGTACAGAGTGTAGTCTATACATTGTACACTCCTATAGTGTATACAGCGGTACAGAGTGTAGTCTATACATTGAACACTCCTATAGTGTATACAGCGGTACAGAGTGTAGTCTATACATTGTACACTCCTATAGTGTATACAGCGGTACAGAGTGTAGTCTATACATTGTACACTCCTATAGTGTATACAGCGGTACAGAGTGTAGTCTATATATTGAACACTCCTATAGTGTATACAGCGGTACAGAGTGTAGTCTATACATTGTACACTTCTATAGTGTGTACAGCGGTACAGAGTGTAGTCTATATATTGTACACTCCTATAGTGTATACAGCGGTACAGAGTGTAGTCTATACATTGAACACTCCTATAGTGTATACAGCGGTACAGAGTGTAGTCTATACATTGTACACTTCTATAGTGTATACAGCGGTACAGAGTGTAGTCTATATATTGTACACTCCTATAGTGTATACAGCGGTACAGAGTGTAGTCTATATATTGTACACTCCTATAGTGTGTACAGCGGTACAGAGTGTAGTCTATACATTGAACACTTCTATAGTGTGTACAGCGGTACAGAGTGTAGTCTATACATTGAACACTTCTATAGTGTGTACAGCGGTACAGGGTGTAGTCTATATATTGTACACTTCTATAGTGTGTACAGCGGTACAGAGTGTAGTCTATACATTGTCTCCTATAGTGTATACAGCGGTACAGAGTGTATTCTATACATTGTACACTCCTTCTATAGCGTGTACAGAGGTATAGAGTGTAGTCTATACATTGTACACTCCTTCTATAGCGTGTACAGAGGTATAGAGTGTAGTCTATACATTGTACACTCCTATAGTGTGTACAGCGGTACAGAGTGTAGTCTATACATTGTATACACTCCTTTTATAGTGTGTACAGCGGTACAGAGTGTAGTCTATACATTGTACACTCCTTCTATAGTGTGTACAGAGTATATAGTCACTCCTTCTATAGCTAGTGTACAGCGGTACAGAGTAGACACTCCTTCTATAGTGTACAGCGGTACAGAGTAGTCACTCCTTCTGTGGCGCGTGTACAGCGGTACAGAGCGTCGTCAGTAAAGATAACATAGCAACAATGGCTGAAGTGAAAGCTAAAAGACATATAACGATCGGACGATTGATATAGCATTATGCTTTGAAAACTAACAAAGGAGCATAGCGCTGTTTGACTCATTGAATAGTTCTGCCATCTGCCTACTTTGAGCTGCACTGTGAGAAAGGGACTTGGTACGAAATAGCATTTAACTATCGAATGAACTGTCAAATTACTATTAGGCCTTGGTATATAAACACGCAAAAGTTTGATTAAGTGTACGATCGATTCGTGTTTAAACTCGTGTTGTTATAATCTTTTATCTTATTTACATATGTAAGAGAATAATAGGTACTTTTACAGTGTCGAGGTTTGCTTGTACTCCGTGTTCACAAGAAAGAACTGACAAAACTTATTCTATGAAGTCACCGTATATCTAATTAAAAACATTGTTTGTTGGGGAAAATTTCGCTAACTTCACAACAAACAGTTAAAAACTTTTGGACTATAACATTAGCAGACAGCCCCGTTTCCTTAAAGTCACCATTATGAGTAACTTTACTCAATTTTGACAGATGATCGATCCTTTCGAATTTTTCATCATGTATGTTAAAAATTTGGACTATAAAATGAGGAGACGGCCGTGTTTTAAAACAAATAATACAATAATATATTGGTTATACTTTGAGCTGTAAACAGAGCTCGAGGTTTATTATCGTACTACGTGATATGTTTTATAAGTGAAACAACAGGTGTACGTCATCTTACAGAAAAGAAATTTACATAAATGATTTGATGTAGATATAGTTACAACAACAAAGGCTATAGCTAAGATGTGCGGTTACCGTTCAAATAATATGTCATATGTTATCACCCCTTACTTTTACTTCACCACGCATACTGACTTGCTCATCATACCTATAACCAGCATGTTGCCTAGTAACTGTCGTCACCATACCTGTAACTATGTTACCTAGTAACAGTGTCATTATCATACCTGTTATCCAGTTACTTTGTAACATTTATCATCATACCTGTATTCCGTTGCCTAGTAACAGTACCATACCTGTATTATTGTGTAAGGTATCATCACACCTAGTGACTATGTTGCCTAGTAACAGTGTGACTATTATTCTTGCATCCCTGTTGTCAGGTAATGGTGCCATCATACCTGTGATTCCTCTTTGAGTTGAGACTGTTATTCATTTTTATCAGCTCTTACAATGTATCACTTATTGGTCCCTCAAGCGGACAGATTTCTGTTTTTGTCACCAGTAAACTTATCATGCCGTGTCGTCATCAAGTACAGTGCACTATGAAGTTGTAACAATCTTATATTCTGTCAAGTTTAATACGGAAATCGGTAGTCATATAGGCCAGTCTTATTCACAATGGAACACACATAACAAAGTGTCAATCAACAGATTCATAAAGACCCTGAAACTCACGTCATTCTCCCAAACACTTCTTCGCGGTCCGGTCAAGATTTGAAATTAAAACACTTGTACTGTATGCTGTCATGGCGATGTATCATGATCGTTGAACCCAAGATGTGGTATCTCCGTCACCTTTAGTGAAGTACGGACATCCCTACATCCGGGTCATTCATAGCAGCAAGAAACCCACTTCCGTGAAGAATCGATCACCAATGCAAAAACTACTTGCAGACAACAGTATTAGAAACTTAAACGTTTCCGGTGACAGATTGCTCTTCTTTAAAAAGTGTCATCTGTGACTTTGTCGAATATTGATCTTTCCTGGATGTCAATAGCTTTGCCAATATTATTATTGAACAGGAAATCGTTATTCGAAGTAGCTGTCATCGCCGCCATGTCAAATATTAGTGAATACATACACCCAACACATCGACACCTGTATCCAGTACATATATTTCGACACCCACTAACAATTGATTACACACGAACTCATACATCCGACCCCTTTACCTGTGTACCCTACACACAGGGGCGTTCAAGATAAAAACCGTTTGCGATCCGTTAGCTAGATAGACTCCACGACGCTGGATCTGCGACTGCACTCAGCTAGCTCTCGTATATATAATTCAACTATGAGAGTTAACGAAATCACAGATCGGCATTTGGACAGGCTAGCTAAACGATCGCAAACTTTTAGTTTTATCTCGTCCATATTACAAACAAACTAACCCGTGTACCAAACACATATTCCAAACAAACTTACGTTCAAGTGTCCAACACCACCACTTGCTACACTAACACTTGACATAGGACATATAAGTAAGCTTACAAGCACAGACATCAAATCAAACAAATTATGATAGTTTCATACATACATGGACATATTTTCAAAGGAATATGTCTCTATTAGTTACGAGTACATGTTTTATTCCATAGATTTACATTAATTCCTGAAAAAGTCTCGAAGTATGATTTCGTCAACCTGAATTCGTTCGCAACAAGACAATCGTCTCATTGTTTTAATCGAATGACGATATGTTTAATTAAAATGGTCGATCTTTTGTGTGTTATCCCATCAAGTAAGATATAGCCTGATAATTTTAAAGATTATGGTGTCATTTTTAAATCAGAAAGAGTAGTCTGAAATATGTGTCCTGATTGATCAGGTATGTCGGAATATGACGTAACGATAGGTGGTAGACACATGACGTAATCGTAGGGCGAAATACATGACTTGCTCCCGTTCGGATAGTGTGATACATGTCGCAGTGATGGATGTATGACGTAACAGTGGATAGAAATATGGCGTCAAAATGCATGACTAGGGTCCGTAAGATGATTTAGAAACAGTGATGGATGTAGAGGAATATGACGTAATGATGGGTAGGATTTGTAATAAAGATGGGCACAATGTGACGTAATTATGGGTAAAATATGAAATAAATTTAGATGGGGATGAATATGATGTACTGGCGGGGGGGGGGGGGGGTATAGCGACGAGTGTAGTATGACAGATGGCTTGGTTGAATTCAATGTACGGTAGTACGAGTGACGTCACACTTACATATCGATCTGGCACGTTATTGAATGTTATGGTATGAAAGCTTCACATTTCACAAGTTACAGACAATAGTTCAAACCTGAGATTTAAACATTGATTTAAATGATCAGAATTATTGCATTGTCAGAAATAGATGGAATATTGACGTATTTCAAGCTGTCTTCTTCAATTTGTCAAAGTTTTCACAATGTGGATTTGTTAATTTGTTTACAATTTAATTAATAAGATTAAAACTACTGTACCTTAAATGAACACAGGAAATACTTTTACTTGATCTTCACGCGAAAGTCATTTTTTTCGCAAGTGTATTTCTCTCTCTCCAAAAAAAGTATTTCTTGCTTCAGTATCTTAATAGCAGACTGTCACCACGTAGTTTATGGCAGTTGTTGGTTGGGATGGTTTCGTGTCTGACGTCGTACAACAGTTGTCCGTACCCAAGTACTGAGGTTGTGTGCGTAGTCACGTAGTATGGTAAAGACACGCTTCCATATAATGCCATCATCTCGATGCGAGTGGGCCGACCATAAAAAACGGCAGAGAGCAAGTGTGCGTTGCAAGCGTTTCTCGTGAAATAGCCCCCACCGTGTGCATACTGTCGCCTTTGTTGAAGATCGAGACGATGTACGGCAGCCATGGACATCTGCAAAAAAGACGAAGCAAAACTAGGAAAGGGACGTTAAAGGCCATATGTGCAAGGAAATAGTTAATGGGCATTAGAACAATAGATACACGAGGGAATCGGCTTCATATACTGTGAATACATTGTAAGGAACGCGTGTACGTCTCGTGCTCCGTTCACCAGTCGAGGCCTCTCTTGTTATATCACACAGTCTATAGTTTATGCCGTGCAAAAAAACTTGCTGTGGCCACTTTGCGGCCCGGGACACCTTGTCACGTAGACGGAACACATGTGAAAGATAACAAAAATATAACAATAAATACATGTATGAATTGAAAGCAAAAAAGCACATGAGATTTGAGGTCAGGGGTCATTACCAAGTATACAATATACCTCATTACTGCTTTGGTGATACAGAACAATGGAAACAAGAAAGGGTTTAATTAAAATCAATTTAATCGATTTTCGTATATTTACCTCAAAACAACAGATCCGACCACGGTAAAATACCGTTAAAATAACACTTTGCTCTCTCACGGGTTAACCGTTCAGAGTTAACTGTTTTGACATATTTTTGAGATATTTTGATGAAATAAGATTGTCATGGTATTGCAACTATCAACGAATGAACCACAGACCTTCAGAGCTATATCAATCAACCCTAGATTTAATTCTCACAAGTGAAATTCATGTCTGACTGAACTCGAGATTGATGGCTGTATAGATGGATGGATGGATGGATGGATGGATGGATAAATGGACGGATTAATGGATAGATGGATATATGGATATATGGCTAGATGGATTGATGGATTGACGACTGGAGGGAGGGAGGGAGGGAGGGAAGGAGTGATGGAGGGAGGGGATAGATAGATAGATAGATAGATAGACAGACAGACAGACAGACAGACAGACAGACAGATAGACAGACAGACAGACAGACAGACAGACAGACAGACAGATAGATAGATAGATAGATAGATAGATAGATAGATAGATAGATATATATATAGATAGATAGATAGATAGATAGATAGATAGATAGATAGATAGATAGATAGATAGATAGATATTTCTATATCGACTCAAAGTGTTCGTTATAGACTGAGTTTTACCAGTAATAACATACCGTAATTCACCCTAGTTTCAATATCTTTGCTAATTAACTTTACTTTGATCTGTGATCGACTCGTAGCTAACTAATACGCACACGCATTGACAATATTGTCAACAAAGTCAATATTGCTCTTGTCATGTTAATTTCCTTTCTATGCACTCGACGATGATGATTATTATATATACACGGATTGCCTTTACAAAGAATTACGTATGGCGATTCGTGGTTGGTCATTTGATTACAGTGAAACAACGCACACTAATGTTAAAGTAGGCACAACAATTCGCCAATGGCAAGCGGCGTAACAGCGAAGTAGACAGCTTTGGGCTGAAAGTGACAGCTGTGTGGGGAGTAGTGATTGGGCATTGTGGAACGGTGCATTAACCGTATAATGACAGATGTGTGCATAGTCCGTCCGAGTGGGTAGTGTGACGTTGTCGTCATCATTTGCTACTAGTAGACACTCTCATACTACAACTTGCTATGCTGTGTTATGGCATGCTGTCCTAGCTTCAGTCATGTCACTTTGCACATCGGAGATTTACTTCTTCTGTCTGTTGTTTGTTTTTCAAGTGCGGTTAGACTGTAGTCAAGGTAAGACATTTACAATACAGCAGCTTTCATTTCTACTACTTTGCTACTAACAACTGACATATCTAGCACTCCTTAATTCCTAGTACATTTCTCCTTTCAAACCAATCTGTCCATATGTCCCTCTCGTTTTCAAAAGTAACCTCGCTTTTCTCTAACCCTGGATATTTCAATCACAACATCATGTTTCTTGGTCAATAACTATATTTACAGATCCATTTCCTATGTTTTCAACCGCCACATTCTGTCTCTTAGACACAAAAGTGACAGTACTATGGACATATATGTGAACATAGTAATATTACCGACATGCAAATATGATTTCGTTGCCAGCGAATAGCTGTGTAGAGATGAAAACGACGTGCAAGAATTTTACCACTTACAGCCGATAGAACCGATTGCAAATTAATAATTGCTATCTAAGCATACCTGAGTCTAATATTTTGATGATGCAATGTGTGAAAATTGATGAAATAGTGATTTTTTTAATCTCTCTCGTATTCCATGCGAAAATGGAGTATGAAGGAAACTGTGATTAATGTAATGAGTGAGTGAGTTAATGATGGTTTCTACAACGAATTTATTCTTATAAATGTTGTGTCGTTTTCAAAACCGAGGATTGTTGGTAGTTCTACTGACTGATTACTAAAAATATCGATACACAGACTCTGAGTAAAGTCGGTCGTTGTCTTCAGTTGGTACGTCGATACAAAACATGTGTTGAGGTGACTAGGGACTCGTTTTACTCGAACTGTCACAACTAAGTGACAAGCATACACACAAACGAAACACAGCAGCGTTGTTTACTGCATATAATAGTAGCAGTGTATGGATTGAACTAACGTTACTTCGTCTGCACTGATTTCATGCTGTATTCAGTCAGTTAGTGATTGTCATCTTATGTAATATAATCAATAATTATACAAAAATAATGCAAGCCATTTTACAGTTTGAGTGAAATCACGATAGTAATCAGTGTGTAGTGGTTACAATGCCAACCGATATGCAGTGGTCACAATACCACACATAGTACATTTACGTCACAATATTAAACGGTATGCAATGGAAATACTAACCGCTGTGCAGTAGTCACAATACCAATTGTTACGCAGTGGCCACAATACCAATTGTTACGCAGTGGTCACAATACTAACCGTTATGCATTGGGGAAATACCAACCACTGTGCCACAATACCAACCGCTGTGCTGTAGTCACAATACCAACCATTATGCAGTGGTCAGAATACCAACCGTTATGCAGTGGTCACAATACCAACCGTTATGCAGTGGTCACAATACCAATCATTATGCAGTGGTCACAATACCAACCGTTATGCAGTGGTCACAATACCAACCGTTATGCAGTGGTCACAATACCAACCGTTATGCAGTGGTCACAATACCAACCGTTATGCAGTAGTCACAATACCAACCATTGTGCAGTAGTCACAATACCAACCATTGTGCAGTAGTCACAATACCAACCGTTATGCAGTGGATAAAATACCAACCGCTGTGCAGTAGTCATAATACCAACTATTGTTCAGTGGCCATAATTCCATCGCTTACCATTTGGTATTATCACTTCCTGCATAATGGGTGGTAGTGTTATTATTGCATAACGGTTAGTCACAATACTGGCCATTACGTAGGGACCACAATACCAGGTGGTATGCAGTGCCACCAATACCAATCATAGCAATGCCAACCATTATGTAGTGGAACAATACCACCCACTGTACAGCAAAGCCACACTCTAAAATGGTATGCAATGGTCACGATACCAACCGTTATGCTGTAAAGTGACATTAGCAACTGGTCTGCAGTGGTTACAATACTAACTGGTATGTAGTGTTTATAACACCAACCATTATGCAGTGGTTACAATACCAAACGATATGCAATTGTCAAATAGAGAAGTCACGACTGTTTTACGGGCTGTATCCGAAAAACCTTTGGTAATACTATAATTATACCTCCTCAAGCATAATTCTGGACAAATCGGCAAAATAATGGCGAGTTGGAACGTTTTGACTCATATTCCGCGGTCACCGCAGAACAATTGACGCATACCCGGGTTGTGGCGACGTAAACAATAAGGGTATACAATCCCTGTTTTCTGTTCAAAGACAATAACTTGACTTGTGCGTGGTAAAGGTATCTTTACTTACAATACTGTATCGCATTGTTCTTACGTAGCTGTTCTTAAAATTGTAGTGTGTGGTAAACTGTTGTATACATGATACGCTACCTGTGAATTGAATTCGGTCAGATATTAACCGTAATAAAAATAGTACTTATCAAACCAATTAAAAACTAACCAATCAGACCTCGTCTAGGCCTGTATAAACTGATAATCATTTGAAATTTACATAATTTCAAATTACTAGTTTGTGGTAATAGAGGCATGTTGTAGTTCCTATTTGACCCTCACCCTAGACATCTTTACTCACTTACTAGTATTATGTATCGACTTTCACTTTTCACTTGCAACGTAGCTCGAACTCAGTAATCTCCGTGAACAGGTTAAGATGGTTGCTCAATCCACCTGTCATGTCCTACAACCATCCTTATAAAAACGAAAATGTAATGTTAGATTCTGCCTTTGTCGGAATTATGTCAAACGGTTACGAAGATCGGAGATTCCTCACCCTGGATTTGTTTCAAAGCTTTCAACCTCTATGGAGAAGTAAACCCCCGTCACAGATTCTAACAAATGGCCGTTGAAAGTGTGTGTTTGATTTTATACTTGACTTTCACCTTGTATATCATTACCTATACCTATATTTCATAAAATGTTTGACTTTCACCATGGATAACTTTTCACATATCTTTTGTATGTTTGATTTCAAATTTGACCTTCCCAAAGGAGTGTTTTACAAACATCTAATGTGTATCTGATTGCATATTTGACATTCACTATGTATATATTTTTACACATATCCATTGTGTATTTGACAGTCACCATGGATAGCATGATTACCGTGTCCATGGTGTGGTTGATTTCAAACTTGAAATTCACATCGATATCTTCACACATGCCTATCATGTATATAATTTCATATTTTACCTTCACCATGGATATAGCATTAAACAGATCGATTGTGTGTTTGATTTCAAACTTGACATTCACCTTAACTTGTATAGATTTACACATATCTATTGGGTTCTTGATTTCCTATTTGACTTTTTCCCATGGATACCTTTACATATCTCTACCGTGTATATAGACATCCACCATGTATGTATTGTGACTTTGATTGATACACGTATATATTGTGACTTTCACCATGGAAAGCTTCACATATATATTTGTATTTGACATTCGCCATTGAAAGCTTTACACATATCTATTACCAGTGTGTATTTGATACATTACTTAAATGTAACCACTGTCTGTTTGGCTGGCTGTCTGTCTGTCTGTCTGTCTGTCTGTCTGTCTGTCTGTCTGTCTGTCTGTCTGTCTGTCTGTCTATCTGTCTGTCTGTCTGTCTGTCTGTCTGTCTGTGTCTCTGTCTGTCTGTCTGTCTGTCTGTCTGTCTGTCTGTGTCTCTGCCTGCCTGCCTGTCTGCCTATCTGTCTGTCTGTCTCTGTCTGTCTGTCTGTCTCTGTCTGTCTGTCTGTCTGTCTGTCTGTCTGTCTGTCTGTCTGTCTGTCTGTCTGTCTGTCTGTCTGTCTGTCTGTCTGTCTGTCTGTCTGTCTGTCTGTCTGTCTGTCTGTCTCTCTCTCTCTCTCTCTCTCTCTCTCTCTCTCTCTCTCTCTCTCTCTCTCTCTCTCTCTCTCTCTCTCTCTAATATTATGGTTCTGGTGATATCGATAGTTACTCCACCGTCTAGGAGATGTGATTGTGTGCCTAATTTACTATGTTACATTGAAATCTTGTTTTGTCATTAGTTCGATGATTTGCAAAGCATGTCCTATAAAACGATGCTTAACATCCCCAACAACATTCAATCTTTGTTTTGCCATTAACCCGATCATTAGCACAGGATGCATTACCATGGCCTACATAAAATAAGGCCAAAATCCATCATAAAACAATCACACACATATATATTACCCTTCATTTTCAGTCACCCTGAAAACGACTTCATTTACCTCGCTACCCAAACAATTTCAACATGATGGTAGTAATGAATCTCTGTAAAGTACTTTGCACTTCTGAATGTATAATTTAGTTTATTCTATGTTATCAGTTTTTATGGATATAGTTTATTTAATATGTTAACATGAAAAACGCGGTGCATGTTCACATAAAAAAAAAACATTGTATGAATATAGCTCATTCTATGTTAACAGTAAAACATGTAAAGTTCATTCTTTGTTAACAGTAAAACATGTAAAGTTCATTCTATGTTAACAGTGAAACATGCAAAGTTCATTCTCTGTTAACAGTAAAACATGTGAAGTTCATTCTATGTTAACAGTAAAACATGTAAAGTTCATTCTATGTTAACAGTAAAACATGTAAAGTTCATTCTTTGTTAACAGTAAAACATGTGAAGTTCATTTTATGTTAACAGTAAAACATGTAAAGTTCATTTTTTATGTTAACAGTAAAACATGTAAAGTTCATTCTTTGTTAACAGTAAAACATGTAAAGTTCATTCTATGTTAACAGTAAAACATGTAAAGTTCATTCTATGTTAACAGTAAAACATGTGAAGTTCATTCTATGTTAACAGTAAAACATGTAAAGTTCATTCTATGTTAACAATGAAACATGTGAAGTTCATTCTATGTTAACAGTAAAACATGTAAAGTTCATTCTATGTTAACAATGAAACATGTGAAGTTCATTCTATGTTAACAGTAAAACATGTAAAGTTCATTCCATGTTAACAGTAAAACATGTAAAGTTCATTCTATGTTAACAGTAAAACATGTAAAGTTCATTCTCTGTTAACAGTAAAACATGTAAAGTTCATTCTATATGTTAACAGTAAAACATGTAAAGTTCATTCTATGTTAACAGTAAAACATGTAAAGTTCATTCTATGTTAACAGTAAAACATTGTAAAGTTCATTCTATGATAACAGTAAAGAAAACATGTATCAATATACGCTTATTGTATTCTATGGTAGCATAAAAATGTTTGTATGAATAGAGTTCATTCTATGTTAACAGTAAAACCTGCATCGATCCAAACGGAATGAAAAACTAGTTATTGATGTTGACTCTAGTCGGTAGACATTTGACCAATTATTGCGAAAGGGCTGTACGTTGAAGTTGACAAATACGTCTATAAATACTGAAGTAATTGGTGCTTAGGAGGCTGTGGAGTCTTGTCTCATGTAACATAGGAAATCAAAATGAGAAAATGGACAACTGCTACCTAATATAAGAGCCTTTAATGTGGCTAATAATACAATAAAGAAAAGACTTCAGTTGTCATGGTAACTAGTGCTATTACAATACAATAGTAGTGAGCAAACAAAAGATGCGTCCTACTTTGTTTTATTACACGGAAATGTCGCAATTTCTCTTGTAAGCGACAAGCTTTCTCATCGCAGATGGTGCCGTGTAGAGTCAATATGTAGGGAGGAAGGGAGGGAAACCATGGCAAAGTAAAATTACTGTCAAACCTCCTCACATCTGGCTATATTTTTATATCGGAAACTAACTTTGGTGGGATTGGCTGGGCTAGTCACGGCACCTTCCGATAAGACTCCAGTTCCCCTAATGACGTCAATAAGTTCCAATACCATTGTGGCCAACTCCTGGCGCCAACTTAAAATCGCACCAACGATTTATGATGAGATAGTTACAGCGGAAGACATCAAGCTCATATTATGTTAGACTCGGAACTTCGTGTAATCCAGTTTAGTACGTGGAAAACCGTGTACTGTAGACTAAACACCATCACAGAAATACAAACAATATTACACACACACAGAGTTGATGAAGACACAAAGATTGACACACAAGGGGAGGAATGACGTCACACATGATGGTGTCTGATGAAAAATATTTAATTAATGACTTATTATAAACATTATCACATAGTCTTGAGGTAACTGGTTTAGTTGAAAGTATGTGCATTGCTGGTTTTAGTATGACCATTAACATTTATATTTATGACGTTGGTTTATAATAGTGACATCATTGTAGTCAACACGTCACATTCTAGGTGGATTGTGCTGTAATTTATGCATTATGTCGTGTTCACGGTGTGTGGTGTGGTGCAATGTATACATCTCTGACGTCACATTCTTGGTGTATTGAGCTCTAATTTATGCATTCTGTCGTGTTCCCGGTGTGTGGTGTGGTGCAATGTATACATCTCTGACGTCACATTCTTGGTGTATTGAGATGTAATTTGTGCATTATGTCGTGTTCGTGATGTGTGATGTGGTGCAATGTATATATCTACGACGTCACATTTTGGATGCATTGTACTGTACAGTACTATATGCATTATGTAGTGTTCGTGATGTGGTGCAATACATTAATGACGTCACATTCTTAGACTAAAGTGGTGTGTTATGACGTCACATTCATAGTGACGTGTGGTGCATTGCAGTCAGAACGTTACATTCATAGCGTATGATGTGGTGAAATACATGTACAGTCATGACGTCACTTTCACAGTGTGTGACATAATGGTCATGACGTCACACTCAGTGTTTTGTGATGCGAGAAATACGTTCATGACATCATATTAAGGCGTGCAGTGTGATGCAACGAATACATTCATAGCATCAAATGTGTGCTGTGATACTTCACTTGAAATATAGTCATGACGTCATATTTGTGGTGTGTGTTGGGATGCATTTGGTATATACATTACAGGACACAGTTTTGAAGCAGTTGAATTGAAACTCTCATCTGTTCTTGATACAAATATAGACACTCATACAGAATTGGGAAACGATTTGTAAGCTGTGTAATCCTTATATAATTAGTTGATTTAATCGGAGTATCTGTCTTATGAATTAATGTAGTAATTACATACCGACAGTACATATGTAGTCTATGTATGTTTTATTAGTTAGGAATATGTGTACGTGTTTATCATGATAAGTTTCTTGTGTCCATCGAATACTTGTGAACCATCTCAAATTCTATATTAAAAAGACCTGATACAAGTTAGTTGTCCTTATCAAGCACACACATCCTACATGGCCGAACACTAGTACTGTATATGGTAGTTCATAATATGAATAACGCCTTGCTTTTTAGCTAGATGTCGTATCTCAGTTAACAATCTAACTGTACTATTGTTGGCTTCTCTTCCCTCACAGCTGCATTGCCTGTTCTTCTGGAAAGTTTTGAGGAGCAGACCCTCCAGCCTGGTCCAGATTTGCAACTCACGTGTGTAATCGTCGGCAACCCCATACCCAATGTGACGTGGACACTGGACGGACTACCCGTACCACAACAATCTCGGTTCAGTGTAGGCGATTGGATCAACCTGGATGGTGACGTCATCAGTCACGTGAACATCACTGGGATTCGTGTAATGGATGGAGGACTTTGGCGTTGCCAGGCAACAAGCGAAATCGGGGAAACGTTTCATGAGGACAGGATCAACATCATTGTAAGATATTATCACATTTTTCGTTGCTATGGTTACATTTATATTTCACATTGTACAGTGTTGTTCGAGATTATTTCGAATGTTTTAAAATGAGTTGCATGGGGATGAATCGAGTTGCCAATTCCCAAAGAAAGAAAACAAATAAGACGTGTGTCTCTCGTGTTATTTTTCAAGGAGTGTGGAAATATTGAATGCTCAAGTATAACGTGAAAGTACAACACAGACATCACACTATATGTGTCTTCAAGTTAGCACATTACAATTATCACTTTCCAAGCATTATGACATCACAGACTATGCTAGACTCAGTCTGGTTTAGTCCATGTCAGATCACTTGAGATTAATGAGTTTGATAATGTTTCTATGGCAACAGTCACTTTACAAAGATGACGTAGTCGTTGCTAGTAAATGCAGTTTTACAACGATTCACAAAATTCCAAACATCTTCGCTTTTAAATCCTTGATGTAACACCTTTACAAGCCTTACAGCATTTGTCGGACCATTAGAGTTCTACTGAGTTGTTATATCCCTCAAACTGTAGGGTACCGAGGTATCTGCTATTTTCAGAGGCTCCACACCAGCGGTCAATAACGAGTCTATGTAGGGCAACATTGGAATGTACAAACATGGCAAGGCAATATAGGGTAGGATTGGAATGTACAAATATGGCAAGGCAATATAGCGCAGAATTGGAATGTACAAATATGGCTGGGCAATATAGGGTATAATTGGAATCTACAAATATGGCAAGGCAATACAGGGCAGAATTGGAATCTACAAATATGGCAAGGTAATATAAGGCAGAATTGGAATCTACAAATATGGCAAGGCAATATAGGACAATTGGAATCTACAAATATGGCAAGGCAATACAGGGCAGAATTGGCATCTGTCAACATGGCAAGGCAATATATATGGCTAAGGACTAGGTAAGCTGTGATATGCATTAGCTATGACGGCTGCTATGTTCGATATTTACTCTCTCTGTTCTGGATTTATATTACAAATTAAATTTTCTAATCATATTTTTAATAAACGGAATAACATAAAGATTAGGAATTGTATAGAACAACTTGCCTACAATTAGTGCTCTATTGTTTTATTTCTTTACACTGACCAATGGCAATGGATTGACTGCAGTGCTTTTATCTGATGCCTTGTGCATTCTATGTCCTAATGATCACGTGATCCACTTTCTTGCCCATCTGTTCGATTTTAATTTCATTCAGTCAAGGACTAACTACTTCTCCACCAGACTACAGACTCTGATAAACAGTGTACGTAGCGTGGAACTGAGCCCTGGCGGAAAACACGTGCGTTCTTTTATAATATTCAATTTGCGTACAGTTGTTCCCATTGAAGCCGTCGCCATTCACATACACACAACAACGGATCTAGGAGCAGCGACAACGTTGTCGCGTGTTAACGTCGGTTTAAGATGGTGTGCTAGTGCCGAACTAAGAAACATTCGACATTCATAAAAAAAATCGGATTATACAATTTAGATAGACTGTAATCGTAAAAGCTCAATGATCATTGGAGAGGTGACCTTGCCTATACAATAAATAATTGATGGTGCAACGAACAAACAGCTTTTTGATAGCATAACGAACAAACAAACTTTAACGCACCTTATCTACTTGTATAGGCTACATTAGCTTTACACAACAAAGTTACACTTAAAGTACACAACAGTCTTTGTTACATCTCGACAATATGTGTAATAGACTGAATATTTCTTGAGTTGAAGATGTCACAAGACTAATAATGGGCAATGTTTATGTATGTACAAATCATTATATAACCAACCGAAAAATATTTCCGAAATTAAAAAAACATGCAAACACATTTTGTGACGTTTGATCTGCATACTAATTCGGTTACAATGTATCGTCATTATCTCTGGCAAACTGACATAAATTTGTCAGCAAAATCGAAGCATAACTATCATGTCTGTAAACGTATACTATAACGAAAACCGGCGAATATAAGGGGCGAGATCAATAGTTCAATGTAGGATAAAAAACTAAATTCTTTTACTTTGGGCTGTTTTTTTTAGCCATTTTAGTTCTCATCCTATAAAAACAATTTTGCAATTTAATGAATCTGTCTTGTACCCCTAAATATACATATTTATAAAAGAAATGTCAAAGTGAGAAATGGAAGAATTTTTGCTATAGTAGATGCAAGGCACTAAAATGAATTAAATCGTCAACAAAAGAACCATTTTCACTCACTACACACTGGTTTTATATTCATAGTACTACATACTACTACATGCAGATTTTAAATTGATTGTGCAGTTTGAAACATTTTTAATTTTGGTCAATTTAGTTAAGGGGGGGGGGGGGCAGGGTCTGAGGCCTAACTAAAAGAATTGTTGTTTTTTATCCTACGTTGAACTATTGATCTCACCCCAAAAATGACCGTACCTGACGACAGAGTGGTCTAACCTGGCTCTGACAATTGCAGTGACTCGGCAAGAACTGTACCGTATCAATCGTACCTCGGTGCAATCATGTTGTTCGAAACCATTTCGTATTCGTACCGTCGCCGTCATCGTAATGTCTTCAACAAGAGACATTTAAACTAAAATCTCAAATGTAAACGAAAGTTCATTCTTACACATAGGAAATAAAAACGTGCAACTGTAATATATATTTGAATGCATACACCAGCGAATTAAAAACAACACAGACACAAAACCAATTTTCCTCAACTATAATAGATATTAATATGAATATGTAATCTTACTCTGTTTATTCAGCGTGATATTGCTGTTCTGTTTGATCACTAAATATCCTTCTATGACGTATATTACACTTGCACGTACAGGATTGTATGTGTGACCGTTTACTGATGCCGTCATACAGACCAATTTTGATGAGAATTCGACGACTGTTTATTTTTGTTATCAACACGTACTGTTCTACATTTCCATGTGTTTAATAATAACGGCAATTACACAACCACAACAATTTCTACACCTGTATCACAGTTTCATTATTCTGCCGATATAAAGTAAAAACGTTAGTGTAATTATATATATATATATATATATATATATATATATATATATATATATATATATATATATATATTAGTGCATGGTGCATGGCTTTAAGTGATAATTGGACCATGTACATTTAGTTAGAATACATTTGCAGTCAGTAACTGTGTAGAATTCGGAACCCTGTGAATTTAGTTACAGAACATAGAACCATGTAAACTTAGTTACAAAATGTAGAACCCTGTAAATTCACTTACAATACATTTACAGTCAGTAACTCTATAGAATACGAAACACTGTAAATTCACTTACAATACATTTACAGTCAGTAATTACGAACTCTGCAAACCTATCAGTTAAAAACCACATTACATTCGTCAGCAGTAACGTTATATAGTCGAAGTGTAACACATTCAGTTCAGTTTACAGTGCATGTAATTAATGTGTAAGGCGGTGGAATCTGAAAGACTCGATCCGGTTACACAATACATCAATATAAAAGATACTCTAGCCCAAAGCCAATTGACTACAATATAGTTATATTCAAACACACAACTATCAGGGGACCGTGTACTTTAATTTACCTTGTAATAAAACACACACACATATATATGGTGTATGAAGGAGTCGTACAGCGTGTAGTACGCATTAACAACACGTACGTGATAGCTTGTATAGTACGAATTAAAAACACATACAGATGTAATAGCTAGTATTGTACGAATTAAAACACAGAGTGTATGTGTTTTTTATCAAAATAGTACCTTAAATAATGTCATCATGCTTCATGTGTGCTTAGATCGGGATGGGGATGGGGGTGGATGGGGTGGGGGAGGGGTTAGAATCCGGCCCTTAAGAAACGTGGTGTTTCTATCTCTGAGATTATAGTGAGGTTTAACCTACCTCTTTGCATCATATATGCGACTTGACCCCGTGTATTGGCCCAATGTAATGCAAATACAGGGCCAGGTTTTACTTGGCCCTTATTTTCTGCCTTAAAGGTAGACTTTAGACTCTAATTTTCTGAAATGTATACTTTTGACCTTTGTTTATTGGCTGAATAGACTGTTCACCCTTATTTCTCTGGCTGAAATATAGACTTTCGGTGCCTAGATTTGGAATTGTCTGTATAGTGAATCCGCCAAGGTGTATACCTGCACCCGTTCTCCTACTCTGACTGTCTCTCCCCGTCTGTCTGTCTGTCTGTCTGTCTGTCTGTCTGTCTGTCTGTCTGTCTGTCTGTCTGTCTGTCTGTCTGTCTGTCTGTCTGTCTGCCTGCCTGCCTGCCTGCCTGCCTCCCCCCCTCTCTCTCTCTCTCTCTCTCTCTCTCTCTCTCTCTCTCTCTCTCTCTCTCTCTCTCTCTCTCTCTCTCTCTCTCTCTCTCTCTCTCTCTCTCTCTCTCTCTCTAAGGTTATGGTGCTGGAGATATCGATAGTTACTCCACCGTCTAGGAGATGTGATTGTTGGTGTCGTCGTAGTAACTTATCAGCCTGTATTAACTAATACACTATCACTGTAGTGTCAATTATATTGGGACATGTAAAATGAAGCAATCAACAAATATTCATTTAAAGGTTGATAAGATATGGCGTGAACTAATTAGCAAAACAATGTGAGGCGAATTTAACAAAATTCAAGTAAGCATTGTTATAATTAGTGCTAGCTATGTGCAAACAACAAGACATTTTCAAACCCAAGGTGGCTCAGATATTTCAAACTAAGTGGTGAATTTCAACAAAACGGGAGAGTTTTGTATCATGCTTGTAGTAGCAGCATATGTAATTCACAAACTCATATAAAGGAATTAAAGCCATCAATCATGACTAGTTAACTATTCAACCATGGACGGTTGCTAAATTATGACCGTTATTCTAATGATGCCGTTCTGTTTGTGTGTTCGTATACCACACTCTTATTGTCTCCAATGTACAAACTCATCGACAGTCGTCAGCTCTAAGAATGAAATTTAATCTTTATGTAACCATACTTTATGTTAAAGTGGCCATATGGATGAGGATTGGATATTTATTTTTGGATTTTTAATTTATAAAATTTTTTTATCATGGCTTCCTACTTGAAAAGTCAATGTGATACAACAAGTGCCAAGTCCTTGTTTGAAACTCAATAAATTGTAAAAGATTAGTAAATGTGTGTAAAGGTTTTGTTATTGTACGTACAATTGAACAAAATGTTTACACATTTTTACTAGCTATTTGCAATTTATTGAGTTTCAAAGTAGTGAGTTAAAAACACAGACTTTGCCAATGTCGTTTCACATGGTAATTTTGCAAGTAGGAAGCCGTGATAAAATATTTTTTTAAATTAAAAAATCCAAAATAAATATCCAATCCTCATCCATATGGCTACTTCAACATTAACACTAATATTTAGTTTTCACTTGTAACGATTCGGCATATCTGAAGTGCTGTCCTCATCTAGCCATCACAGTGCAGTATTAAAGTTAAGAATACGTGTAACACACGCAGTTTCGGCTTCGATGTTTGATTAAATCGACTCTAATATTTTAAAGAAACCCTATCATGACGTCATTATCCTTGCCACTTCTTGCCTAAATTGTATCAATTTAATCTGTTAGCGATTTGAAGCGTGCATGACAGGAGAGTGGAGCCAGTGAAAATTTTTAATCGTGTTAAAAGTCACTGTAGACTATCTCAGTGAAAGACTTATCACTAATAATTCTACCATTTTCCGTTCTGCACCCTCGGTCTGACATTCACATGAAGTCATGCACTAAAACACTGATTAGAAAAAACTAGAATGTATGAGTTTACAATCTTGGTGAGTAATCATTTAAATTGGATTACTTGTGATTGGCTTGGAAATACGACAGTATGAATCAATGAAATCAGCTACAAAACTGACCTGGAGTGTTGTAATTTGCCGCTACTCTATGTGATGAGATTTGTACACAGTCACGGGGACAGTGCACACAAGATAACATATAATCATACACCTGTACACCTACGTCGGCTCCCTTATAACACAGACAAGTGTCTGTGCTTATAATCCCCATTGCTAATACCGTCAACTTATAAACTCCAATGCTATGCCGTCAACTTATAAACTCCTGACCAGTTCCATTTCGTTAACTTGTAAACCCCAGGGTTATATCATCGACTTAAATTCCAGTGACTTGCTATAAAAACGACTTACAAACTTTAGTCCCATTGTCGACTGATACACTCCAGTGCAGTGTCATATAGTATATTGTCAACTATAAACACCAGTTTTATATCATCGACTTTTAGACCCCATTGCTATATCGTCAACTTCTAAGCTCTAGTGCCATTTCGTCAACTTAATAAACTCTTGGGCTATATCGTCGATTTAAACTCTATTGACGTGACGTGCTATATCGTGCACTTATAAACTTCAGCACCATTATCGACTTCCGAACTCCATGCAGTGCACTGTGCCTTACATTGTACCGTCAACTAGTAAACTCCATTGCTATTATGGTCAATTCTCTTGTCATCTCCAGTGTTATCGCTGACTAACTTATAAATCTCAATGGGTATTTATTATCGTCGACTTCTATAATATCTACAATAACATTCTGCATTTAAAGAAATATTTGTAAAAGATCTACAGGTCGGACGATTCTGTTTTTTTCATAAAAAATGGTGTTCTACCCATTTCTATAGCTCAAACTTCTGTCGTCCAATCACATTGGTCGATTGATTAACCATACCAATATTTTTTATCGATAGATAGATCGTCCAATTACAAATACGGTTACAAACAAGGATCACTCGTCAGTACTTGATTGGTGACACTACATAAATATGTGAATTGTATTAAATTCGGTTAAGATTTTATTAATAATCTACTTTATAATAGAATATATTTTCAAACAGTGTCACTCCAATGAACACGCATATAACAAAACAATATTTCAGTTCTGGTAGAATAGTCGCTGTAGTAACTTTATTAGTTCTTCGCTCCGTTTTGTTAATCGTGACAGACTTCGCAGACTTCGACAGATAAAACAAATATTTTTTAAAAAATCGCAACAAAAAATGCATTGTAAAAAGATAACAAATTAT
Organism: Glandiceps talaboti; assembly: GCF_964340395.1. Lineage (NCBI taxonomy): Eukaryota > Metazoa > Hemichordata > Enteropneusta > Spengelidae > Glandiceps > Glandiceps talaboti. The sequence goes on from NC_135557.1 coordinate 20,465,812, forward strand.
TGACAAAAATCCAAGCTATACATTTTTAGCAGCTTTACAAAGCAACCACAGAGGAATTACGGCTGTACTAGCTATTGTTTTGTCGGTATTAGCAGCTCGTGTTCACGTCATCGTGGAGTATTCGCCTTCTTTGACAGAAATGAAAAGCGTCAACTCGATCGTACCTAATAGCCTTTTAACTAGGTAAGACCTATGGGAAAATAACCCTGCCAATAGCTTGATCAACAACGACACGTGACTACACCACTTTGACCCCCAAAGGGGCGTGATATGAAAGACCCTATCATACCGTCTAAAGAAAATAAACCCCGATATCTTGGAGATTTCGTACAATACCTGATTAGCATACAGCTGGGCTACCTCAGGACACCCTTCGTCAGTCGATGACGTCATAATGACATGTTGATGTCGGAGTTTAGATAGTTGATAAAGTTTTTAAGGGACGGTAGCACAATGTCGCACAAGCTCAACAAACGAACATCATTCTTTTTGGTCAACACCCTCCTCCTACAAGAACGTTCACAAGTGTGACATCAAACATTTATATATAATGTAAACTATGATAAAAACTGTAGTGGTCACACCACTAGTATGATTGATGTAATGTAAAAACATGATTGTAAACACATTAAACACCAGCACCATATCTCACATTAGAAGTAAATTTTTACCAACTTATCAACATCTCAGTAGTAAATAAAAAGCTGTTATCATTGAAGGGGTGAAATTTTTTCGTCGAAATTTGGTTATAAGTGCGAAAATGAAGTTCAGCAATCGCAGTGACGTCAGACCCCCCCCCAAACGAAGTTCGCTTTTATACTGAGCTTGTGTGACATTGTGCGATCGTCCCTAAGTGACAAGTACTTTCACAGACAGACTGTATCGAAACACACGCTACTACATGTGCCCCCTCATAGACAGATCAGAACATAGACTACAGCCATCTATTCCTCATAGACAGCCTGAATCAAACACAGAATTCAGCTGCATGTACCTCTAATGAAGTTTGAATCAACTGCTTGAAATGCATGAAAATTCTTGTTTAGAAACATTACTAGGGGTTCAAAGGAATGGCATTGCATTTCGCATTTTGACATTTCATCTAACAAGTTGAAGACAAGATTCGCCATCATTAAAAGCGATAATTGAATAAATAAATTAATTTCTTTGCCTTTTTTTTACATTTAATTTTCGTCATCGTAGGGATGCCTTTTCTACTTCAACCTAGATATTGACGAGGTTTACTTGATATAGGGTTATCTGTGAATTGAAGTCCCAGAATGAAAAAAAAATCGACCCCAGACGAGCAAATGTGTGGGTGGAAAAAATGCGCCTATCGATGGTGCGCCCTCAGTGGTGATAATAAACAACATAGTAAAAATAATTTGTAACCGAAAAGTAATTTTGGATTTTTTTTATTTCAGGAAACCCTTACGTTCGACCTATGCCTAATGTGACAGCCGTAGCTGGGAGAGACACAGTCATACACTGTCGAGTAGCAGGTTACCCCGTTGACGTTATTGAGTGGCGTAAAAACGGAGTGCTACTGCCAACCAATCTGCGGCAACATGTCTTTACAAATGGTACATTCATTATCGAGAGTACAGAGAAAGGACGAGATGAGGGGGAATACACGTGTGCAGCGAGAAATCCACAGGGACAGGGCTCAAAAAAGAAAGTTTTTATCACAGTCAAGGGTAAGTACATTTGCATTGCTAGACAATGTACCCGCATTACACCATTTTAATAGCTAGCTTGCCATTGAATGCTGTATAAACGCGACACGGTTGAATACATACAGAACATTGATGATGGAGCAACTTGTCGCATGCGAGAGGTCGCTTTGTCAGTAACGTTTGTGAGCACACATATACAAGCTTAAGTACACGACGCTTGGTGTTAAGACGTCGTCTGAAAATTGAATATTCCACTAGTCTTTACATGAATGCGACAGTAGGGCATCATTCATGTGTACTTCGCGACTACCGGCTAACAACTTGCGGGCAGACGTAAATCTGTGCTCATGCACAAAAACGACTTGTTGCGTTTATTGCCGCGAAATTTCCACGTGTTCATGTTCACAATAGCCAATTCATGGAGGTAGAATAGGACCACAACTAACACAACAATCATTGCTATCCTCCTCCTGCCCCTCCTCCACCTCTTCCTCTTCCTCCTCCTCCTCCTCCTCCTCATCATCATCATCATTACCACCACCACCACCACCACCACCACCACCACCACCACCACCACCACCACCACCATCATCATCATCATCATCATCATCATCATCATCATCATCATCATCATCATCATCATTACCACCACCACCACCACCACCACCACCACCACCACCACCACCCCCAACACCCCCACCACCCCTACCTCTGGTGCTAATCCTTCTCATTTTTTATGTTTGCTTTATTTAGTTCCACCAGAAATTACACCGTTTGAGTTTCCTGAGATGCTACGTCAAGGAGAACGCACGCAGGCACCATGTGTGGTATCCACTGGAGATATGCCGATAACTATAACATGGAAGAAAGATGGCGGACCAATCCCACAAGGCATTGGAATAACTATTACTCATACAGCGGGATTCAGCAGTACATTGTCTATTGGTGATGTTTCACCTCACCATGAAGGCAATTATACATGTGTTGTGAAAAATGACGCTGCACAAGTCACCTATACAAGTGAACTGGTGGTCTTAGGTAGGTGAAATTAATTCAACAAAATTACAAGTAAAGTACATTACCTTAGCAGCATTCTTATATTGCCTCTACACAATCATGTGATGGCACTCCCTAGGCACATCATAAAACTAATGAACATTCGCTTTCTCGGTCGACACCATAACTTCCGATCTGCACACTTTACTTGCATTACTATAGGTGCACGTGGAAATAAGGTGACGTTCTTGTTCTATTTTGACCCTCTAGCATGATGTAAAAAGCTATTGCAGGTACCGCACCGAGAACTGAGGCTGTTGATAGGTGAAACTCAACCTTACATGTCAATGATTAGTCTTACAAAACGTATCTTTTTGGGGGGCTCACATACCAATTAACTCTAAGTAGTTGTAATTAAGGCAAAAGGAATTGTTTCAATGGGATGGTCATCTGAGTGGGTTAATTGGTTGTTTTGGTATGTTGATGGTTTCAAAGGGTGGGTCATCCTAGTAGGTTGACCATTTTTGTAGGTTGGTCAGTTCAATGGGTTGGTCATTTCAGTGGGTGGGTCATTTCAGTGGGTGGGTGATTTCAGTGGGTGGGCCATTTCAGTGGGTTGGTCATTTCAATGGGTTGGTCATATTATGGGTGGGTCATTTCAATGGGTGGGTCATTTCCTTGGGTGGGACATTTTGGTCATTTCAATGGATAGGCCATTTCAGTGGGTGGGACATTTCGATGGGTTGGTCATTTCAGTGGGTTGGTCATTTCAGTGGGTGGGTTATTTCAGTGGGTGGGTTATTTCAATAGATTGGAATAGAAAATGAAATTGATTTCAATTTAATTGTCTACTCTATAGTACCACCAAGGTTTACTGACACTCCAGAAGACCAGACAGTTGTTTTGAACTTCCCAGTTACTATACCTTGTTCAGCGGCTGGAACACCAACTCCCATCATTCAATGGAAGAAGGCAATGGGTAAGTAGAATGGAGTACAAATCCATAAAACTTTGTTTATATATATTTCCAAGAATAAAGTGCATTGTACAATGACTTAAAAAGATTATTTTCTATGAAAATCTTTTTTACACTATTTCTCAGGTACACCACTAAGTTACATCTCAACAATTTTTTTTCTGTAGGCCCAGGAGCGTCCAATTTTGTGAGTCTCGTTAGTGACCCAAGGTTTCACATTGGGCAAAGAGGAAGCCTTACAATATTGGGATCACAAGAAGAAGATGATGGGTACTATCTGTGCCATATCAGTAATGATGTCGGCTCTGACAGTAAAACAGCTAAACTAACAGTGTACAGTAAGTCATTCAACTAATTTAGTACCCCACAGTCAATGCCAAACTGTCAATCAAATGGCCAAGTACTTTATATGCAAATTATCATTTCTACATGAGCCTGTTATCAACCATGCATTTGTAAGGGCTAATTTGATTGATTCTTACTGCACAGTATCATCTTACTAAAATAATTTTGACATATTTTCATTTTTCCTATTTACATGATTCCAGTAGATCAGTGTTTGATTTTACTTTGAATTTCAGTACCTGCTTATTTTGAGAATCCTACTGAAGTAATAGAGGTGAGGAAAGGGCGACCAGCAACATTGACCTGTGACCTTAGAGGTCACCATCTTGACCCCATTGATTGGAAAAAGAATGACTTTCTGTATACTAGTATGTCTACAACATTGTATGATATCACGGAAGAAGAAACCAGTTTTAGCAGATCATCTGTTTTTGAGATCCATGAGACAAGAAGAGAAGATACAGCTAATTATACATGCGAGGGTAAAAATCCCTACGGACCTGTAGTTGTCAGGACAGTTCTACTCATTGTACAAGGTAGGGAGACTTATTTGTGGTATAAGTTCAGTTCAGTACATTCTACTACCAAACAAAAATTACTATAGAGTTTCAATTAGGCATCATGACACTTTTTTGGGGACATCTCACACAACATTTTTTGCTACAAATTACGTCAATCAAAATACAGACACTGATGCAACGCAAGGTGATGTAACCAAGGTGATGTGGACACTCAACCAGAAGTCCGTTAGTAACTCCTCTGGATGCAAATTAATATTGTCATCATCATGTATTTAAATTAGGTCATTTAATGTCATAGGCCCTTGCCCCCATTCTTAGCCAATCAGCAGGCGACAGGATTGATGACAGGATTCACATAATGCATGTATTTATATTTTCATATTTATATTTGCATATTTATATTTGCATATTTATATTTGCATATTTAACCTGTAGACTAGGAATACAACAATCTAAGAAATACTACACACCCTTTGCATTTATGCGACATTCAGAAATGGTAATTTCATATGTAATTGCTGTAACCAAATTATATATTTATTCAACAGAAGCCCCAGAGACACCAAGTAATTTAACAGCACTGCGTACACAGAGTAGAGGTGCCACTATTTCATGGAAAGTGGAGTTTAATGGTAACAGTGATTTGACTGGCTACACACTGGAATATAAAAATGATTCTGACCCATGGCAGGGAGGTTTGCCACACGTACGTGTTGAACCTAATGAAACCAGTTACACTATAACTAATCTACACCCGTACTATACCTATAATGTACGTATCTATGCCTTCAATTCTATCGGTGTCAGTCAGCCCAGTAGAGATACTCTCTTCACAACTCGTCAAGAAGGTAAGATATTGCTGCATGTCTTTTACACCTCAGAAAGAAAAAAAAAATCATTGAGAGGGGGATGTATATATTGGTGTGTTTAGTGCTGGTACAAATAAGAATCAAATTAATCTTTGCAACTGTTGGCATTGAGTAAGTCATTTACCCAATATAAATTGCAATTAAAGGACCATAGAATGATCAATACTTTCCTCAGAAATCGATGACCTGTATGTGTATATATTTGTATAGACATTGACAAATCAAAGAACTACATGCAAATTTGATTTAGACATTGACAAATCAAAGAAATATATGCAAATTTGATTTAGACATTGACAAATCAAAGAACTGTATGCAAATTTGATTTAGACATTGACCAATCAAAGAACTGCAGGAAGGCAAATTTGATTTAGACTTTGACCAATCAAAGACCTGTATTTGTTGACCATTCAAAGACTTTTATGCATGTTTAAGATATTAACTGAATCTTAGACATTGAAGACACATGTAAGGTGGCTGGGCTTAAGTTAATATAGATTAAAACTTACATGCAATTTGTTGACACGTAACCATTATATATATAGTGTGGTAATGTTTAAGTTTCTACACAAGTAAAATACCTTGAGTTTGTTAGATCTGATAATGTATGAAACAAAACACTACAGAATGTTTTCTGTAACAGATATTTACCTTGCCTTTATTCAGAACCACTGTTCATAACAATGTTGTATTTTCCTTTGTAGCTCCAAGTGGTCCACCATTGAACATTGAGTTAGAAGCTACAGGCTCCCAGAGTGTGGAGATAAGATGGAGAGTAAGACATTTGATATATATATTTCAAGCGAAAGAGATCAGTACTGTAGTTAAACAATGAATATATCCATCAGAAATAAGTCATGTGACTGTCAGCATTAATCATGTGACAGCTTTAATTATTTAACTGTTAATCATGTGACAGTGTTAACCATGCCAGTGTTAATCATGTGACTTGTTAGTTATTTGACAGCGTTAATCATGTGACAGTCAGTGTTAACCATGTGATAGCATTAATCACATGACAGTGTTATCATTTGACAGCCAGTATGAATCATGTGACAGCATTTAACAGTGCCAGTGTTAATGTGACAGCAGTTTATCAGGTGACAGTCAGCAATAATCATGTGACAGTATAATGTGACAATCAGTGTTAGTCATGTGACAGTGTAAATAATATTGGCTACTCATATAAAAGTTTCTTATTAAATGAATTACAACAAAAATGAAATCTAATGGCAACACAATTTGGTTTACACTTAAGTTGTTGTGGAAAACATGGTAGTTATATTCTTGTTAATTTGTTGTCTCCTAGCAACCACGAGCTGACTTGCAGAATGGCGTCTTGAGAGGATACTACATCGGTTACAAGGAGTTTAATAGTTCACTACCGTATATCTACAGTCATGACAATGTGGATACTAATAATATTGAAACATATTCGCTAAAAACTCTCAAAAAATTTACAAAATACAGTATCGTGGTTCAAGCATTCAATGACATTGGAGCAGGTCCTCGATCTGAAGCCAAAGTAGTGATGACTTTGGAAGATGGTAAGTATATGTCAAAATGTAGTGAGATAAGTATACTACCAAAATTAAGATACTATAGCATTTCAATTAGGCACATGCATCACTGTGTGATATACAAAGTGAAATATAATTAGTTAAACAAATTCATTAGTAAATATAGCTAATGTGTCTTTATATATCTATATCTCAGTATAGTTCCTAGCCATTCCCCCCACCCCCACCAACCACCCACCCCATACACAAATGATAATAGGCACATGCAATACTAAATTATATTTTTTGTCATGTACACTTTCCCAGTCTAAGTTCTGTCATTCTTTTTGGTGAAAATAAATTGAGTTAAAGTTTTTCCTTTCACAATGTTTCTTATGTCTTGCACAACATTTTTTGTTGCAAATTACATAAAATGCAGAACCTGTATATATATATATAAAATGATAATTTTATTTCACTGTGAACATATATCAACATCACTGACAAAGCTAGTTCTTTGTGTTCAAAATTAATTAGTTAAAAAAATGTCATTAGTAAATATAGCTAATGTGTCTTTATATATCTCTGCATAGTTCCTAGCCAGTTCCCCCAATACACATTACTGTTTCAAATGATAATAGCTATGTTATCTTTATATCTCTCTGTATATTTCCTCACCAGCCCCTCTCCCCCACATTAATTGTTCAAACTAAACCAACTATCTGTATTTCTCTGTGTAGTTCCTAGCGACCCCCCCCCCACATTAATGGTTCAAACTAAACCTATCTTTATTTCACTGTATAGTTCTTAGCCACCCCCACCCCCACATTAATGGTTCAAACTAAACCAATTATCTTGTTTCTCTGTACAGTTCCTAGCCAGCCGCCATTAATGGTTCAAGCCACAGCACACAGTTCTACTAGTATTATGATTGTATGGAGTCCACCACCTCTACCATCATTGAATGGCATCCTTCAAGGTTATAAAGTCATCTACAAAACAGTCAGAGCTGATGGAGATGAAAGTGGAACCTTCGTTCAGGAAACAAAGTCACTCCGAGTCACAATACATGGGTTAGAGAAGTTTACAAACTACAGTGTAGAAGTCTTGGCTTACACCAGAGTTGGGGATGGTGTTAGAAGTGAACCCATCCATGTTAGGACAGAACAAGATGGTAAGACCCTCACTGATTAATACTAATTTAGTAGCCTGAGACAAGCTATTCATGTCAGGACAGAACAAGATGGTGAGACCCTCACTAACTAATACTAATTTTGTAATAATAGCTTATTATAGTGAGTCTATTCTTCAAAGGACATAGTGAGATAACAAGAAGACCCTAACTGATTAGTACTGAAAATTAGTAGGAAGTCAGCATATTAATATCTGTTGGAACAGTTCACAGTTGAAGAGTCTATTTGTAAGACGTTGTGTTTGTAAAGAATAAAAAAGAAAAATCAGTGTGGTTATCTCTCAATGCGTGTTACAGACTCCCAAATGAGAAGTATTGTGAAAATGTATAGAAAAGTACATAAGTTTGATTAAAAAAAAATTCACAGCATACCAACTAACAAAGTAATTAAACTTTTTTGTACTTTTTGAATGCATATACATATATGAACTGTACATTGTACAACCGACAACATATTTGTTTCATATTTTTCAGAGAAATAATTTACAGCTTGAATCTCTGACTATTTTCTTGCAATAGTGGCTAAATTTCTAAAGAATTTTGAACTAAATTATGTTTATCTGTGGACATTTTTATTGCAGTACCTGAGGAGCCTGCTAACATCAAAGCACACGCAAAGAGTCCAACAAGTATCATGTTGTCATGGTTAGCACCCCTCTATCCTAATGGAATCATCAAGAAATACACCATATACACAAGATACAAGGAAGGCAACAGAGAAGTAAGGAAACAATCCATTAGTAATTTGGCTTTGGTTTTCACATAAGTGTTTTCAATTTAGTTCAGTTAGGTTGGCCTTGTTTCTTCTGACCCGTCTGGCCCTATATTTCTTCAATCTAGCAAAATATGTTTAAAATGGACAACCCTCTACAGCAGATCAGAAAAAATATCACACAGTCACTTATCATAAGATGGCGACCCCACAAGCATGTCTTTGAGCAAAAATTATCATTATTATTAAATATTTTCATTGCTGAAATTCGAGAACTTCAGTAAAACAAGTGGTTCATATTTTCTTTTGATCTAAAGTATCATTCTAAGTCATTATTTTTTGTGATTTAAAAGAATCGTCATTATGGATACATACTCTTGTTTTTTAAATCTTTTTTTTTTTATCTGGCCTACTAACTCATCATTTTTCAGGTGTTATGATGAGAGAAAAAGAATTAAAAATCTGCCATCCGCTTTGCTTTCAAGTTACTCTATTGATTAATTTAATTGTCATTTTTGATTACAACTAGATGACTGAAGAGTTGGTACTGGAGCCTCCCCCAACTATATTGTATCATACAATTACAAATCTACAAACCAATTATGAGTACGATTTCTGGGTGACTGCTTCCACTATTGTAGGAGAAGGTGCCCCGTCAAGGATTGCAACAGATATATTGTTAGACAGAGGTATGTTGTGTATAATGATGGCATGGTATACCGCCCTCTATAGTTTATACTTATATTTCATAATCTTGAGTATGTAGTGTTCCATGAGGGCAGAGTATAGCGCCCTCTGGAGTTCTGCTGATGTTTCACTAGATGAGGCAGTACTCTGGGTTCTATAATACTTTATACAAACAAACAAAACTTATGTTAGTGTCATTTATAAATCATAAATGAATATATTTTGATTGTAGGTCATATTTTTGTGATAATTGATATCTGCCAACTTTTTTTCCAACTGCTATTATTTATGGCATTTGATATTTAATAATGATATTTCTGTCACATTTATTCAGTTGCTGCCAGGATTTCATCTTTTCCCCTTGTGCTTACAACGCCATGGAAACGAGATGTTGAGTTGCCATGTGTTGCCGTGGGAGATCCAGCGCCAACAGTAGAATGGAGAAAAAACAGGTATTTATGAATTTTGAACGAAAAAAGAAAATTAAATAATTAGAAATGCTTTCACTATTCATAATACAAATAAAATAATAGTTTTCTTATTTCCTTACATTTTGAAAAGGTGTCTTCGGGTGTTTTGTTTGTTTTGTTTTGTTTTTTGTTTTACATTTTCCTGTTGAACTCAAAGTGGCCTGGGTGAGATTTGGATAATTTTCCATCTAATATGAAATAAAAACAACCCAGAAAAATTCAGATATGGCCTGTGTCCCTTTAAAGACCCTGTTTGGATTATAATTAAAATCTAGGTGTGCACAATGGTTGGTTGGCAGAGCTACAGAAAAGGTAGTCCAGAACAAAAGAATAACTCAATGTTATCCATATTAAGATAACATTATTGCGATGAAATGGCATTGAAACATATCATTTTAATATTAAACAATCAGGAAGACATACACACAAAGATATTAACATTTTTACTATTTCATTTTCTTTTCAGATTGGTAGATCCAATTGAGCCTACAGATCACTTACAAGTATTTGCTAATGGATCTCTGTTCATCACAGCAGCACAGAGTCTGGATGCTGGTAATTATACATGTAAGGCTGCCAATAGATGGGGTACGGACCAAGTCACGATCCAACTCAAAGTACAAGGTAAGCTTAAGTACTACGTTGAAATAATCATATCATTGCATTGCATTGCATTTGAATGAATTACAGCTACATTGATTGTCTTGGTAAATTAAATATGTAAATGAGTCAATCTGGGTCGGGATACAAACAAATTCTGGTAACACAATCATAGGTTATATCAGCTTAGGTAACATTTGTTATTTAGTAACTTGAATCCACAACTATACCTTCAATTGGTACAATAAGATAAAACGTAATTAACAACAACAACAACAACAACAACAACAAATTTACTGGTAAAGATTGTAACTTTACAACAAAATTTGTTAAAAATGAATAACAGAACTTTTCAGAAATCTAACTAAGGGTGAGATGATTTGTACTAATCATATAACAAAATTATTATGTGATTTCTAATGAGTATAGGTTCCTAACAAACAAGCAATACAGTTAATACAATAGACCACACTGACATTTGACTGGTTGATATTACAACACATGGCTATGTTACCAGAATTTCTTTGTATTAATTTTACAAACTTTTAGAATAAGATCAAGATTTTAGTCTGGGTGGTTGGACTCATCTATGACTAAACATTGTATGGTTTTTAACTTGGTGTATAAAGGTATGAGTGCAGTAACATTAATTTAATTTTAACAAAATTTCCACTGCATCATGGTATCATTAAAAAAAAGGTCTATGCAAATGAATGCTGCAATAATCACATGTTCATTATGCATTATCATGTGACTTATCCATATTAGAATGAGTCTTACTTTATAACAAGGTAATGATATGCATATCATGTGACTGTCGTGATTTATAGCATCATTCTAATCTTATAAAATGTCATGTCTGAATGCATCATTCTAATCTTATAAGATGTCACATGATTGTCATGTGACTAGTAGCATCATTCTAATCTTATAAGATATCACATGAGTGTCATGTGATTTAACTGTCTTACCCATGCACTGTCTACTAATAAATGACATTTCCTTTCCAAGCTATCAATGGAACCATTTGGACACATACTAACCGCTTTGTCTAATGCTGCTGGAATTATTACTAACTAACTAACTTACTGTATATCTATTTCCAAGTTGAATGTATTAATAACATATGACATGTAATAATCAGACATACTGTATTGTATTATAAATCGACACAGTGACTGTAGACATAATAGGTATATGAATATGACTAACATTAAACATATCAGTATATATATATGTATACACATGGATATGTACCATTCTGAATCGACATATAGACAGCCTAAACTGTAAGATACGTTGTGCCGTTCCACCCCCACTGGCCTCCTCTGAGAGGGGTTGAGCAATGTGTGAGGGCGCCCCGTCACGGCATACCTTACAGACTAGATATAGTCCTGTAGACTTTAATTAAATCAAATCTATAACTCCCATAATGCAATGACAAAATGACAGTGCATTAACAATTGACAGTTATAGTACAATAACAATTGATAAATATAGTACAGTAACAATTGGCAGCAATTACAATAACAATTGACAGTACAATAACAATTGACAGGTAATGCAATAACAATTGACAGTACAATAACAATTGACAGGTAATGCAATAACAATTGACAGTACAATAACAATTGACAGGTAATGCAATGACAATTGACAGGTAATGCAATAACAATTGACATTACAATAACAATTGACAGGTAATGCAATAACAATTGACAGTACAATAACAATTGACACTTAATGCAATAACAATTGACAGTACAACAACAATTGACAGCAATTGCAATAACAATTGACAGTACAGTAACAATTGACAGTTAGTACAATGATTGACAGCAATTACAATAACAATTGACAGCTAGTACAGTAACAATTGACAGGTAATGCAATAACAATTGACAGCAATTACAATAACAATTGAGAGTTAATACAATGATTGACAGCAATTACAATAACAATTGACAGCTAGTACAGTAACAATTGACAGGTAATGCAATAACAATTGACAGCAATTACAATAACAATTGAGAGTTAATACAATGATTGACAGCAATTACAATAACAATTGACAGCTAGTACAGTAACAATTGACAGGTAATGCAATAACAATTGACAGCAATTACAATAACAATTGACAGTACAATAACAATTGACAGGTAATGCAACAACAATTGACAGCAATTACAATAACAATTGACAGTTAATACAATGATTGACAGCAATTACAATAACAATTGACAGCTAGTACATAACAATTAACAGGTAATGCAATGACAATTGACAGCAATTACAATAACAATTGACAGGTAATGCAATAACAATTGACAGCAATTACAATAACAATTGACAGGTAATGCAATAACAATTGACAGCAATTACAATAACAATTGACAGGTAATACAATGATTGACAGCAATTACAATAACAATTGACAGTTAGTACAATAACAATTGATAGGTAATGCAATAACAATTGACAGCAATTACAATAACAATTGACAGTTAATACAATGATTGACAGCAATTACAATAACAATTGACAGCTAGTACATAACAATTAACAGGTAATGCAATGACAATTAACAGCTAGTACAATAGCAATTGACAGCTCGCACAACAATTGACAGCTAGTACATAACAATTGACAACAAGCACCATAACAATGAATATAGTAACAATTGACAACCAGTAAAATAACATTGACTATTCTAACAGTTGACAGCCATTAAAACAATGAATATACTAACAAATGTCTGGACTTTTATCAATGTATTCATGTGGTTTGCCTTTTGCACAACAAGCAAGCCTTTAACCACATGTGACATGTACAAGAGCAACATGTGTCTATGTTTGTATTGCATTGTGCAATTTTCTAAAAGTATGTACAAAACAACCTACAGGCAGCTAGCTGTAGTTGCATTGCTCTGTCCCAACAAAACAAACAAACAAACATAGAAACATGTTGCCATATGAAATCAACTAGAAGTTCCTGGTTTAAAAGTTTACAACCTAACCTTTACCATTAGTTGTAGTCGGCCGCCATGTATCATACAACCCTCTTCACAGCTGTGATACGCATGATGTGATAAATTGTATCAGACTACATTAGTAGTATATATAGTAGTCTAACACAATCATTTTTAACAGTGTAACTAAGAACAAAATAAGCTAACTTTCAAAATCTATCATTTGGCTTTAAAAACAAGCTGTTCAGTTATATTTCTGATTATTATCATTTTGACTTTGGATATTATGATATTAATTAATATTCATACACACAATTCTCGGTACCTGCAATAGAATTCTACCACCTAGGTTTGTCATAAAAATAATGACTATTTGATTTCTTGGTTAATATCAAAACTTCTGCTCCACTATGACACACTTACACATATATTACTATAGGCACACATGAGAATAAGTTGACCTTCTTGTTCTGTTTTAACCATCTAGCATGAAGTAATATGTTATTGCTGATACAAAAAATTAGTACATATTTTTACATGAAGTGGTAAATAGTCTCATACTAGTAGTTGTAATTAAATCTTAAACACAACTTTAACCATGTTATGCAATTCTTGGCACCTGCAATATTAGTATTTTACATGATGCTAGAGGGTCAAAATAGAACAAGAAGGTTGACTTATTCTTACATGCGCCTATAGTAATGCATGTGAAATGCGTGGAATGGAAGTTATGGTATGACCTTGAAGACACCGAATGTTCGGTATTTCTATAATGCACCTAGGCAGTTAATATTATATTTCAGGTACTGAGAATTCTGATTGGCAAGTGGTTGCTTCATAGAGGGGAATACAAATATGATGGCTAAACCAGGAATTTCTATTGATATAAATATATGATAGTATTAATTGTTATTGTTAACTGTGCATGACTTTAACTCACTGCATTTTGTTCCTTTGTTTGTTTGTTTATTGCTTGTTGCACGTGACGCAATTCTAGTGCACAGAGTGGTAGGATGTAAGTAACAAACAAACGAACAACACTAAACAAATAATGTGTTGTAAACAACAGCAAATCAAGATTATGCAAATGGAGAGAAAATTGACAATTTTATAGTTAAGTCAGTGATATATATCGGATGTAAATGTATAATTTTGATTTATATTGGTTGACTTGGGTTTTCATTCTCAACTCTTCTTTTTACCCTCTTAAAAAGGATATATGTAAATATATCAGTATAAAGTTATTAAAGTCAGTCCTATATATTATAACCGCCTAATTTATTTTATGCATTATCATCACCTAGGCAACTGAACAAAGTTTAATCTCCAATTTTAACATTTCATGTTATGCTACTTATAACTTTAACATTATTTTCCTAATTTTGTAAACTCTAATGATTTACATTTGATGTTATATTTCATGAAGTATGTTGAATGAGATTTATTTAATGGAAAAATTGTGTATGGCTGTTTACTCTCTCTATGGATGTCCACGTCAATACACAAGATTCAATGTTTCTGCAACATATATAAAGATGTTCATTAGCTGTATAGAATAGAAGTTTATTTTATATACAAATCAAGTCTTCATAAACAAATGAAATTTTTACTAAGGAGCATTAGTTATCCGCAGTGTACAGCATTCTTGTAGATAAGGGTCGGTAGCCAGCAAAGACAAACAGCTAGGTATATATACAGGGATGTAGATAAGGGCGATCGGTAGCCAGCGAAAACAAACAGCTATACTGGAATGTAGATACTTTTTGGGTTGATAGCCAGCAAAAACAAACAGCTACATGTAGGTATATCTACAGGGATGTAGATAAGGGTCGGTAGCCAGCAAAAACAAACTTCATGACTGCTTGTGAGCTACTTTTTCAGGAATTTCCCAGGCATCAAAAAAAATTTGTTTCAGCCATTATATGTCCAATGTTAGACAAATTCATAGGTCTCCCTCAGAGGTATTCCTGCCAATTTTTCCAGTTTTACCTGCTTGTTTTATAAGGTGATACATCCCTTGATAGGGGGTATAGCCATGCATACAAGACATTCATTGTTTTCTCATTCAATGTCCTTCTGGAGGTATAACATTAAAATAAATCATGTTTTATAACAAAGTTCAGAGAAAACTGTAAAAATCTCAACTATTACAGTTAAACTTTTAATAATATTATAAATAATTCTAAATAACAAGTCGCATGGTTTAAGAAAAATTGACAATGCTAAGGTTTACTATACTTACCTTAACTCATAACTGAAACTACTGGTGTTCTTAAATATGGTGATATGGGTTCAGAGGTCAGGGGTTTAAAGGTCAGTATTAATTTGCATATCTTATTTTACAGCACCCCCTAAGGCTGCTCATCTGTCTATTGGATTCTTAACTGCTACCACTATACAAGTTAACTGGACATGTGGTAGTAATGGTGGTAGTCCAATTGAAGGTGAGTGGTTCTAGTACTCAAACTGTCTACTTTGTTTGTGATAGACAGATCGAAATGTTGCAATATCACTTCAAATTTACAGTATTTCCAATTCATCCTATTGTATTCTTGGAACAGTAGTATATAATATTGAGTAGCCAAGCTATAGCTGTCACTTTAAATTCTAAGAAAACAGTACAATTCTGAGAAAGTAAAAATACAATAAGTAAGCCTGGCATGTGTAACTATGAAACAGCTTTAAAATGACTTTTGAGTAATGATAAAATTACTTTCAAAAAGACTAAACATAGTTAATTAATTGTGTCAGACTTACGCATGTGCTTTTCTGCTTATATTATTTTCAAAGAAATGTACATGTTTATCACAAATTTCAAGTGGCCACATGGCTATATTATAATTATATACTAATAAAAATATTACATTACTATTTCATCTTTCATAGAACCATACAAAATAATGTCTTTCCACCATTTCTTGTGAAATTATTTGTTGGCATTTTGTATCTGTATCTTAGCAACCTTTCTTTTTCTTAAATGAAGACAGTTTAACTTTTCATGTATTAGAATCTGTTGTGTATTTGGCTTATTAATGATATTACCAAATAAAAGACTTTATATTAATATTCAATGAATTTGTTTTATGTTGATACTAGGATTTACTTTACACTACAAGAGGGAGCATGGCACATGGAAGAAAGTGGTTGTAGAATCATCCATAAGATCATACAAGTTTGAAGAATTGTATTGTGGAACCCCGTATAAATTCTACTTAGTGGCCTCTAATGAGATAGGTGTGGGAGACAGTAGTTCCATCCTAGAAACAAGAACTATTGGGTCAGGTAAGTTCCCATTATCATTTAGCTTCATAGTTTTCCTTTAGATATACATTAGCTTATAAGAAACAAGAACTATTTGGTCAGGTAAGTTCCCATGATTTAGCTTTCCGATAGTTTTCCATTAGCTATCCGACAGCTTATGTGGCCTAACATTAAATGTCTATAGTTTCCAACCAGGGAAAAGCTAAAAATTCAAATCTGTAAATTTAGTTAAGGATGGCATCAAAAAAATCCATTTGGACTGTATAAGCCAAGTATATATATTAACTGTCCATATTGCATAATGGTATCATAGGTATAGAAAGCTAGAAATGCAGCATTAACATCATGTGACTAGTATTCATGATGTGATTGGTTCAGTGTAAATTTATGTTGTGGAATTTAAATAAAGTAAAAAACAAAAACAAAAGAAACATCGCCATTGGTATAACAATATACACATGGACCAATAAAATGATCTGTTTGTCCATTTTTATTTGAACTACAGCTCCAACTGCACCACCATCCAATCAATTTGTGAAAGAGGTCAACTCTACATCTGTTGCTGTAAATCTATTGGCCTGGAAAAATGGTGGTTGTCCAATCAGATCATTTACTGTCCAGTATCAATTCAATGGACAGACTGGTTGGAACTTAGTGGATGATGATGTACCAGCATCTCAAGATTTCTTTGCAATTCAGGACCTGAGACCAGCAACTCATTACAATTTAAAAGTGACAGCGTATAACACAGCAGGACCTAGTGCTATGGAAGTTAGTATTGCTACTTTGAAATATGATGGCAGTAAGTATAAACTACATCCTTTATGAAAGAAGCTTCTTATAATAAACTTTTTTTGTACATTTGTGAGGAAGGGAGGGAGGGAGAGAGCGGGAGAGAGAGCGAAAGAGAGAGAGAGAGAGAGAGAGAGAGAGAGAGAGAGAGAGAGAGAGAGACAGACAGACAGACAGACAGACAGACAGACAGATGGTGGGTGTGTAGTGGGATGTAACAGATAGTAGCTAAAAAGTATGTGTGTATTTCTTTGTAGATGTACAATTCCTCCCAATATATTGGCTGACTGATGTCACATGACCTTTATCCTTTCATTGTATTTGAGGTATAAATTCCACTAATCATATT
>NC_135557.1:20488724-20521224 GCF_964340395.1 Glandiceps talaboti
TCCCCAACAAGAGCCACAGGAAATAGAAATACATATGTTACCAGAACCCACACTGAGAGACAATCCTAGAGGCTATAAAGATGAATATACTATTGTATAGCAAGATTTAAACACTGTAATCATTGTATTAGTGACTCTGAACATGGTTGGTGGAAAGACAGAACTATTATGTGTGTAAAAAAGACTTTTTTAGAATTTTTTTTAGTGATATTGATAGTCATGTGAGAGGACCTTACCAAATGGTGTGAACTACCATACATCATTTCAGAGGACCTTATCAGATTGTGTGAACTACCATACATCATGTGAGAGGACCTGTGTGAAATACTACCATACATCATGTGAGAGGACTTCACCAAATTGTGTGAACTACCATACACCATTTCTGAGGACCTTATGAAATTGTGTGAACTACGATACATCATTTCAGAAGACCTTATCAAACTATATAGACTGCCATATCTCATGTGAGAGGACCTTATCAAATTGTGTGAACGTCATACATTTTGTGGAGGACAGTAGTCTGTTGTGTGAGCTGCCATAAGTCATAAGTGGCAGTCAATTCCTTACCAATTATGTGAACACCCATAAGTCATGTGAGGACCTTTTGTGTGAACTTACCAATCTTGTAAACTACCATAAGTCACTTGAGAGGCCCTTATCAATTTGTGTGAGCTGCCATGCTTCATGTGGCAGGACCTTCTTGTATGAACAGTCATAAGTCATGTGATAGGATTTAATCGTGTGAACTTTCCAACTGTGTGAACTACCATACATACCTTCCTGTTATGTGAACTAGCTACCATATGCCGTGCGTGAGGAATGTACCAATTGTGTGCACTTACTATTTGTGGGAACTACCGAGCGACATGGGGCAATATCTTGCCAGTTGCATGAAGTACTGTATTCCATGTGGCAGAACCTGAGTGTGAATTTCTGTGTCAAGTAACAGAAATTTACCAATTGTCTGAATTTACCAATCGTGTAAGGTACCACAAGTACCTATTGTGTGAACTACCATAGGTCATGTGACATTGTCTATAAATCATAACTTTGTTACTGTATCACAATATTTATAGTCCATCTATAAACGTAACACATCTGTGCATCCAGGTTGGAGCAAAATTTGATCTGAAATAATAATGAACAATAAATATATAGTAATTGAAAGTTTTGACCAGTTAATTATGCCAGTAAGGGGGAATGTCACGTATAGACATTTTTTTACTAATGCTGCAACAAGAATTGTCTTTAAGCTGCAGTTATTTCAAATATCAAGTCTTGACGGCTTCATGAGCACATACATGACCTTTAACCTTTCAGCAGCAGACATGTGACCTTTAACTCTTCAGTAGCAGAACATGTGACTTTTAACCCTTCAGCAGCAGAACATGTGACTTTTAACCCTTCAGTGGCAGAACATGTGACCTTTAACCCTCTGGCAGTTACATGACAGAAATATGAAGGTTCAGTTTTTATGAACATTGTGTAAATGTAATACAGGAAGTGTCTGGTACTGGAGAGGTAATCTACTGCCATTGGTCAGGTCTGCTGTTCCATCTATTGCTATCCCTCCATAAAGTCCAAGTTAATCCACATTTTTCATGTGTGCTGTTCCATTTGTTATTATCCCTCCACCAATTCCAAGATCCATATTAGATATGATATTAAACACACTGGGTATGTGCAAAGAATTTTTTCTCATCTCCAAAACAAATAAAATTTAAAAAAACACAATTAGAAAATAATTTATTTTTAATTTATCAAGTATCTAATTTACATAAGGTGTTTTATCCCTGTAACTTTCAAGTTGTATGTGTATCAGAAAAAATGAAATACTTCAAATCTATTTGGTTTCTCTTTCTTAAAGAAGATATACTGCTTTCTGTTAATTGTGCAATGTTTTCATCAGTCAATCACTCGCATAAACTATTTTTTTGAAGAAAAAATACAATTTTTAGATCACTTGCCAATGAATATTACTAACGTATCATGGACTAGATGTCACATTTTAATTAATTTATTTATTTATTTATTGGATATTTAAATGTATTTATTAATTAATTAATTTATCAGTTTATTTATGCATTTATCTAAGTGACTTCAACTTTAATTTGCGAGCCTAGCCATTATTGCCATTGATTTGCAATCTGTGCCATCATTGCCTGCAGTTCAACAGTGCTTATGTTATTAATGAATATGAAATCTAATCTAACTGTTGAACAATACTAAATAAGGACTGTTACTGTTACCATGGTAACATGTAAACTCTGTCATTGTTGCCAGGGAATGTGTAAAGGCTCTTACTGTTACTGTAGTAATATGTAAGCCCTGTCATTGTTGCCAAGGGAACATGAAAAGGGTTGCTATTATTACCATGGTAACATTTTAAAATATTCCTGTTGCCATGTTACTGATATAGTTGTCTTGGAAACATTTGTTATTTGATTGTTATGGTGACATGAATGATACTTCTGAGATGGTAATTCTAATTTTGTATGCAGCAATATTTGATGTCTTCAATATTCATTAGAAACACAGCTAAGCTGTTCTTTAAGTGTTCTGTTTTGTACTGCAGTGATTGTATATGCTATATACTTTTATAGAGATTGGCAGAGAATTTATTAGAAACTGTCTTATCAGCAAGGGAAGTTATCAATCATATATTCCGAAAATTTGGGATGGGGAAGGGAGGGGAGGGTAGGTTACATAATGTGCTATTAGCACACTAAAAGTGTCATGTTATTGTCTTGTTACCAAGTCCATTTCTATATTTCCTTAAGTCATTTTTTAAAATAGATTTTACTTAGATTAATTCGTAATCCCTCCAAATGTGCATCCTTTCCTAAGAAAATAATTATTGATAAAAAAACAGCATGGCCTTTTTTTTTAAATAACTAGAAATGAAAATGAGAAAAACAAGATTATCAATAAACCAATAGAATGCATTGTTTGATCTACGTATTTGAGTACTAAGAAAGCTATTGGTTGATTTCTGCATGCAATTACAGGTCATAGGTTAGGTCAAAGGGTGATTTTGTGAAAGTGAGTACTTGAAAGAACCAGACCATACATTTTGACATTGTAGATAAGAGGACTTATTAATTTTTAGACAAACAGGATAAGATTGATATCAACCAATCAGAATAGACAAACAGGATAAGATTGAATTGAACTAACCAATCAGAATTGACAAACAGTATAAGATTGAAATGAACCAACTAATCAAGATAGGCAAATAACAAACGATTGGTATCAACCAGTAGGAAAAAGTGAACGAATAGAACTAGCATCAACCAACCAACCAACCAACCAATCAAATTGTTGTAAATATCATTACATCATCCTTCATCCGTGTCATATATGTGTATATATTATAACCACCACATTACAGCATTACTATTGTGTATTGTAATGCTAAGTAACCACATCATAGTGTTACTATCTTGGGTATTTTGTAATACAAAGTATTCACTTTTGTCGTCATTTTTGTAACATATGATAGTATTGTGATCACATTAAAACTTTGTTTGTATTGTAACGCTAGACACAGTATTGTGGTCACAATACAGCAGACTATATGCGCATTGTAGAACTAGTGTTGTGATCACACTACAGCGTTTTAATTTTATTGTAGCACTAGATAGTATTGTGGGCACAATACATTACCAGTGTTATGTACATTGTAACTAGATAGTATTGTGATCACATTACAGCTGTGTTTTATGTGCATTGTATCACTAGGCAGTATTGTGAACACACTAAAGCATTTGTGATATATGCATTGTAACAAGATAGTATTGTAATCACGTTACAGTAGTTGTGTTACCTGCATTATATCACAGCATTGTGGTCACATACAGCTGCTGTGTTCTATGCATTGTAACATGACCTAGTATTGTGGTCGTAATACAAAACTTTTGTTAACTGTATTGTATCACTATGTAGTATTGTGGTCACATTACAGCAGTTGTGTCATGTATAATGTATTGTTAGAAATTTCTAACAAGTATTGTGGTCCCATTGAAACATTTGTATCATATGTGCATTGTAACATGCCATTGTTTTCTGAGTATTATGTGATGTGTGTGTTGTAACATCAGGTCTAACAGTGTTGCTTAGATTTTAGATTCTTCAAAGTAAACAAAGCAATACAGTGAATTTGTATGGAAATAAACTATTTTACAAAGTCTCAAAGACTTCCTTTTTATCACTTTTACAGGAGAAGTAAAATGATAGATTAATGTGCATGCGTGTAACGTCACCAAAATCTGACCATCAGTGTCGGAATATGATGCGAGATTATAGTCATATGTACATCCTATGCATAGACAGTGTGATTATTCTAACACATTTAGCTCAGTGGTTACAGTGTATTGTGCAAACCTGAAAATTTAGAATTCGTCATTATCAGCACAAACAGGTTTTGTCATATGTTACATTGGGCAGTGCTTTTTGCATGACAAAGTATTCATATCAAATATCTCTGAGCTCATCATGCATAACTTTTAGACACATTGTAACAGTGTCAAGGAAGACACATTGTAACTGTAAAAACAGACACATTGTAACAGTATGAAGCAGAAACATTGTAATATTGTCAAAGCCTATACGTTATAGCAGTATCAAGCAGATACATTGTAACTGTCAAAACAGACACATTATAACAGTATCAAGCAGATACAACCATCAAAGCCTATACGTTGTAACAGTGTCAAGACAGACACATTGTAACAGTGTCAAGGCAGACACTTTGTAACAGTCAAAGCAGACAATTTGTAAGTGTGACAGTTCATATATTGTTTCGCATAATATTGTAAAGAGTGTCATTTTTCCAATAACTTAAAGAGTACATCAACACAGCTTCTATATTATATAAGCTGTTATTCGATTATTTTATCACAATAGATAGAGAACAATAGGGACCAAAATGTTACTTTATGAAATATGTCTTATCTACGTCTGTACATAATACCAATTACATTTAACTGTGCCGTGTTAAGTAGAGTCCATGTAATAAAAGAACAAAGAGTTGTATTTTGTCGAATCTTATGTTACATTATTACAACTTTAATGATGTGTATGATGTCGTGTTTGTCTCGTATTTATTCACCACATAGTTGTAAATAAACGTTTGTTTCTGTAATTTATTTTCATTTTTTCATACCACCTATGAAAATGTATAGAAGTCGTTGTGCTAAACCAATAAAGTACGCTATGTATTAAACATCAAATATGTCGTCTTGTTGTTAGTTGGTCACTTCTTAGAAGGACAAAACAAGCCAGGTTATATATTGTATTATTCATGTCTTTGACAATGTAACGTCTTATAGTGTGTTGTTTACGTAAACTTCTCTGTGTTGTTCATGTCTTACATAACGTCTTACAGTGTGTTGTGTATATCTATCCGTGTGTTGTTCATGTCTTTGACAATGTAACGTCTTACAGTGTGTTGTGTACATCTTTCCGTGTGTTGTGCATGTCTTAGCCAGTACAACATCTTAAAGTGTTGCTTACACTTTCTGTGTATTGTTCAGGTCTTAGACAGTGCAGTGTCTAACAATGTGTTGTTTTAATCTTTCTGTGTGTTGTTCATGTCTTAGACCGTACAGCATCTTAAAGTGTTGCTTACACATTTGTGTTATTCATGTCTTAGACAGTACAACGTCTTAAAGTGTTGCTTACACATTTGTGTTATTCATGTCTTAGGCAGTACAACGTCTTAAAGTGTTGCTTACACCTTTCTGTGTGTTGTCTATGTCTTAGACAGTACAACGTCTTAAAGTGTGTTGCTCACGTCTCATATCCGTGGTTCGTTATGTGTATGAATATACAGAAACTCAGTATATTATATTAGTAGTATACAGGTCCATATACACATGTATAGATAAGTTATTCATTTGCTTAAAATGGCAAATTTGTTAATTCAGTAAGTATGTGTTTTTTAATTTTGTATTTGTTTTTAACATGGTTCGTGGTTTCCCTGTTATCTGAGGATAAATATACTTTTGAGGAATTGACCGTAGTGCGATAAAAAACACTCAAATACACAAACCCCATTTACGTGTATGACTTTATATATTGTTTCAACCAAGGTCATCATAGTCCTGTTATACATCATACAGCCAATTATAAGTTAGTGGCCACTGGCTCTGTTTGATACAACCACAATGAAACCAATTAGAAACTGCTACACTTTAAGATAGCAGAATGGCAATATCTTGCTATATTTTGTCTAAATGAAATAAACAAATTAACCATACTGCAACTATATGCAGACACAACTATGTTTTGATGTTTTCATTTGATGTCTGCATAGTCGCACATTAGTTAATTTGATTTAAACTGTATTCATTAAATCTTGTTATCTTAAAATGTAGCATGCGCAGTTTGTTGTTTCTGTGTGTTGTATCATACAGAGCCAGTAAACGCTAACTTGACATGAACTGTATAAGGTACAGCAGATGCAATCTCATATTTGTAGAATGAATGCATGTCTATAAAGATAATAATAACAATAACAAAATGACGTATTTTATCATAATTTATTCAGCAGTAAATTTAATGAGTACAAAACGTAAAAGGTTTTATCAAAATTTTACAAAAGGGTGATTTTTTTGTACAATGAGTAAATTTTGTTTCTCCTTGTTAAAAAGTACAAAACAATAAAATAATTGATATCCAGTAAAAAAAGACTCGTGTTGTAATAATACTGCTTTGTTGTATTCTTCTCATTCTTTGTGTTGTCTTCATGAAAAAATAAATAAATTGTGAATACTTAATGAGATACAAGATTATGGCAAGTCACTGCAAAATCTTCCTATCAATCAAAGCTTTGATTGGCAAGTTTGTTTAGAGTATGCTTTTGACAGCACAGTATGTAGATCTACAGTTGTGCCTATATCAAGTCTATGTCTATAACTGGTAAATACTATATATACATCAGGTATATGTATATCCATAACTGGTTTATACTGTACGTACTTACATAAAGTCTATGTATGTCTATAACTGGTGTATACTATACTTACATCAAGTCAATGTCTATAACTGGTATATACTATACTTACATCACATCTATATATGTCTAACTGGTATATACTATACATCAAGTCTATGTATGTCTATAACTGGTGTATACTATACTTACATCAAGTCTATGTATGTCTATAACTGGTGTATACTGTACATACACCAAGTCTATGTTGCCTATAACTTTTATATACTGTATATATATACAGTATATACTATATATGTATATTCAGACTTACATACATCAAGGAAAAAAGTGTTATTGCATTGGTTATTCTTAACTGTACATGACCATATGTTATGCTTGTATGTATCAAAATATAATATTGATATTGTCGTAATGAATATATAATAAGCATGAATGGATGGCAAAATTTAAATTAATTCAGTCACGTCAGTCGTATCAGTTGCCCAGGTCGGGATATAATATTATTTACATTACAACGATTGAAAGTCATTCACAGTTCTACAGTATTAATTAGCCAGGTTCTGATATAAAACTACTTGTCATAACGATAGAAAGTCATTCACAGTTCTACAGTATTAATTAGCCAGGTTCTTATATAAAACTACTTGTCATAACGATTGTAAGTCAGTCACGGTTCTATAGTATTAATTGTCCAGGATCTAATATAAAATACGTTTATCACAAAGTCTTTGAAAATTAGTTCTACAGTATTAATTGTCTAGGTTCTGATATAAGACTATTGTTATGATCACTGCTTTTTATCATGTAAGCGTTTCATCTGTTGGTATAGGATTTCTATATGATCACCCCTAGCTGATCCCGACATAAGGGGACTTGGCGGTTCCTCACGTCTCATCATTTGATGATACGGTCTGCCATCCTCAAATGGGGGAGAAACTGGGGGAGAAGTTTGTTGACTTGGTAGTTCCCCACGTCTCATCATTTCATGATGCAATTGTGATTGATAGAGTCCGCCATCGACCGGTGAGGGCGTTATTCTGATTGGTCGTCTTTCTAATGGTTTCAAAAGAAGAGACGGAGGAAATGTGATGTTATGGTGTCCTCGACGTTCATAAAACCACACAGGTCTGCTCTTTTTGGGTCTAGACCCTTCAATTGGTGTAGAGGTATGTATTTCATTTCTTGGCCGTCTGCTTCTTCTGCTCATTGTTCTTTGCACGTGACGTGGTTGTTCAAATGTTGGAAGAGCGTTATCATCAGGCGTCACGTCTCCATTGTTCTGCTCTGTCAAGCTGTCATCTCTGTAACTATTGGGCTTGAGTTCATATTTGCCTCTTCTTTTCTTTTTACTGTCTTTAGGCTCAAGTCTCTGAATCGACTCTTGAGATCCAATAATATGAGTTTCTGGTGGAGTTGTTTTCTTTTTATGTTTTCGGCGCCTTTTCTTCCTTTTCTTCTGGTTTGGCTGCTCCTGTTGGTCTCCCGTGGCTGGTGTTTTGGCGAGACCATTCATTGGTCGACTGCTACCTACGTCAGCAGCCTGGGCAGGCATATCCATTGGATGGCTGTTTCTGACGTCACGGATTTTGGGACGTGCAGCCATTGGACGTCCACTACCCACGTTACTAACCTCTGCTGCAGGTTCGTCTGTAACAAATGGTATGATTGGAACGCCTTTCTTTGGCGAGTCCTTGGGTTGAGATATGTCTGGCTGAGCGATGTTATCAGGCAAACCAATTTCAAGGTTACGATCAAAGTTGGTACTCTCTTCTGAAAACGGAAGACAAACAGTAAGGTAATGAGATGCATGCATGAATTATAGATTATATGCAAATCAGTAACACAAAGAATTCTATGCAAATTACTAATACACAGAATTTTATGTATCTAATGCACATAATTTTTAGGCAAATCATGCAGCAATACACAACATTTATGGAAATGATTAATACATAGAATTTAATGTCAGTATCTAAAACACAGCATTTTTATGTAAATCATGCAGCAATACACAAAAATATGCAAATCAGTAATACATAGGATTTTATGCAAATCAGAAATACACAGAGTTGGAATACGGAAAAGTGTAAATTTGCCCGATAACTCAAGTTAAAGGTAGCTCATCTTATAGTGTGAACAGTAATATACAGATGTTATTAAATTTTAAATCCCTTGACGAAGGTATCATAGTGATGTTCCTTGAGAGAGGCGTCACATGGCATTACTGTGATGGGACGTTATTACATTGCAAGCAAGCCATTGGTATTACCAGAAAATACAAAAACATACCTTTTGCAGATTCCCTTCTTTTCCACCAAAACAGATAGAGGACAACACCAATAATAATAAAGGCAATGAAGAGAATAATCAGTGTGACGATTAATCCTATCACAAATCCACTCATGCCACTACTACCACCTAAACCTGAAACGGAAAGAAAGAGATGACGTCATTGCATGATGAACTGATAATAACACTAGTGGTATATATTTGTTTTTCCATGGATCATATTGTCTCCATAAATAGTGCAGAATCACCAAAGCCAGTACATTTCGAATGATGTAACTTGGCATCGTGATTTAAATTTTGCCATGGCGTTGCTCTGGTTTAGCAAACGGCAAAAAGGAACAAGCACATCTTTTTGCATAAAATATGACCAACATTTTTTACACCAGTAAATTGATAAATTTGGATGGTGAGAAGGTGATATTGAATATTCATAAGCACTTCCTTTTATGGCCATTGGCTTGACTGATGGAATATGCAAAAATGACACGAGTTTTGTGAATACCATAATTTTTTTATCAGGTAGATGAAAGAATTGAATTCTTACAGTCACTGCTTTAAAAAATATTTGTAATACGCTTATGCGATGAATTACTGTGCCCTCCTGAAGTATGGGAATACCTGGTAAGAGGGGATAAACTGATAATTATTTTGCCAAAAGTCAGTCTATGTCTCACCTTTGACACTAAGTGGTCCTATGACGCATGTGCCAGGTTGACCAAATGTCACGTGTCTTGCTGTACAATTGAATTCTGCACCATTTAAATCTGATGTTATATTGATTTGTAAACCAACACTGTACGAGTCTAACTGTACTCCTTCCACTGATACTCCATTTTCTTCCCATTCTAGGGATGCAGGAGGATCGCCTCCCTGTAAGGTACATGTCAGGAAGGCTGTCTCTCCAACAATCAGATTATCACTAGATATTTCACAAGTTGGGGTCTCGCTACTGGGGCTTATAGCGTCTATGAATTAAACAAACAAAGAAACAAAAATTGATTAGAAAAAATCAAATCAAATCAAATCTAAATTGAAATGAAATTATAGCCAAAAGATAAACATACTTGTTGGTAGTATGCGTACATTTACATGAATTCCACAGGTGTATGTACAGTAACTTAAAAAAAATTGTAACTGCCTTTTCTTCTATGTAATACTAGTAAGTAGAAGACAGACAGACCGACAGACAGACAGACAGACAGACAGACAGACAGACAAGAGAGACAGACAGACAGACAGACAGACAGATAAGGATCTTACCTTCTACTGTCAGTGATATTGCCCTGGATGACACTACAGGCAAACCGTTTTCATTGGAAGATAATAGACAATAGAATGTACCGCTGTCATCTCTTTTCACATCAGTAATGCTAAGAGAGTATTCTCCATCAGACTCCTCTCCAATAATGGAGTACCTAAAGTAGTAGTGATAATGAAATAGATATGTTTTAATTTTACATAGTCAACTCGGTTTCATCATCATCATCATCATCATCATCATCGTCATCATTGTAATCTTTGTATAAAGTTGGGAATGTCCAGAAGCACGTTCTCACCTAGAATATTAATAGACCGTTGGATCGTATGTCTCATGTAACTCATTTGAAAACACCATACATGCAAGTTGCTTAATCTAAAATTGCAACTACATAGGAAGCAGATAACATTTTAAAGTGTGGCAACAGTCGTGCACATGTGACACTGTCCACGACAATACCAAGAGGCTGCTGTATCTTTGTAGTATTACTATGATAACAAAGGTAGATACATGGGTTGCCATGACAACGAGCTAAATACGTAAGAGGCAATGCCCATAACAATTAAGCTAGACATGCTAATACATGTAAATGTAAACCAAGTCTTGTATTTACCTAACGTAGTCTTGTAAACTCCTTTCTATACTGTTGTCATTGCTTATGATGTCACCATTTTTAACCCAGTGAAGAGTTCCTAGTTTATTTGGTACAATACATTCCATAATCACATCCTCACTAACTCTAACATCTTGAATGGTAGCAGTACTTGAAAATAAGTCCACATCAGTCTGTGTGGCTGAAATACAAATTTATATTAATAGATATGAGTATAAAATATCTCCATTCAAAGGCACTGCACATAGTCACATCTTTTGTCAAATTATAATGGTTGCAGAACATATACTAAAACAACAATGGCCGGTTTCAAATCAACAGGTTGCCATTTTTTCTGTATGACTAAAGACCCTAGCTAACATTGAGCAACCACTATACCCGAGTCAACATATACGAATATATGGGCACATGGTAGGACAGAGGTTGCTCAGTGAAGGATTTCATCTTTATATGCTCACAATGGGTTGTACGCTTGTCAGGGAGTTCGAAAAGTTATACACGCTCATTGCACTGGTATTGGTTGTTGTAATGATTTTGACAGTCATTGGGCTAACTGAACCAGTGAACAGTAACAATGAACGCACTGTTGTATTCTTGCCACTACTGTATCAGTCACTATCTATATCGTTAACATATTCCTGCCAGTGACGAAAACTAAATTTTGATTTTGATTCCCTTACTGTCAATATCAAGCGGTCCAATCTGACACGACTCTCTGTCATCAAATGTGGGATGGTCTGAGAAACACGTGAAGACAGCATCTTGTAGATCCTGAGTCACTGACAAAACTAAACCAAGACGTATTGATGTAATTGTGTTCACTTCGATAGCCTCTTGCACTACACCATTTAGACTCCATTCTAAATCAGCTGATGGATTTCCACCGGAAGACTCACACACCAAGATGACATTTGACCCCTGTATAAACTGCTCAGATGAAACACTACATTTAGGATATTCTGCTGGTGGCGCATTAGGACCTAAAACAACAACAAAGAAATATTTGTTAGTTTTTATTCAGAAGATTAAAATAAATTTATTATTAAAGTGTAAAGTACAGTATAGTATAGCATAGCATAGCATAGCATAGCATAGCATAACATAACATAACATAACATAACATAACATAACATAACATATCATAACATAACATAACATAACATAACATAATATAATATAATATAATATAATATAATATAATATAATATAATATAATATATTATACCATTTATTTTGAGACCAGTGTATTGAGGTGTATATGTTTGATACAAATCGTACCATGCATTGTAAAGTGTAAACCACCCAAATTCTTACCTCTTATCTTTAATCTGAAAGGTTCGCCCATAACCATCGGACTGTTACCACCTTCAGTCAGATAGTATTGGTATACGCCTGCATCATTGACGTCAGCGTTGTTTATTTGTAAATTGTACTCTCCAATTGAATGATTACCAATGATAGAATAACGACTATCGGTAGTGAGCATGACGTCATCAATGCTAATGTTGACGCCATCTTTGGACCAAATGAGTTGGCCGTCTTGGTCAATCACCTCACTAACCATTATCAGGGTATCTCCGTATGTGTGCACCATGTCAACTGAGACTGAAGTGAAGTTCTGTATCGCTGCATCTGTGAAAAAAAGAAAGATTTAGGTGAGGTAAGTACTTTGCCATAATCACGTGCACGATCCTTGTGAGACTCATAAAGTTCCCACACGAGCGTTCCTAAATTTAAAAATTATTAAGATTTTAAGGTTTAAATCTTCAAAATTTATAACATATTAAAAATCTAAATTTAAAGTTTAAAAATAACTTTACAAAATTATTCAATACGAACAAGGTCGCTGGATAACCTTGGAGTCCAATGAAAATGTAAATCTGTGTTTTTACAAAGGAAGTGTGGCAATTATGAACATAACGTTTGGATGGCTTATCTAAAATAGATGTTAATTACTCAATATCAAAGATGGCACAGGACATATCGTTATATCAAAATGGAAGGCAACCATTGTGTTAGTTATCTCTCTTTAAACACCATGATGAGTCATCTCAGTTCTTCACTTTGAAGATGTTGACTAGGAAAACAGAAAAAATACTTGGCAAGCATAAAGGTATAGTAAATTATTTCAAGTCCACCTACCATACACTGTTAACATTGCATGTTGACTTTCAATTGGTACATCTCCATTTGTAGCTTCTGACACGTGGCACCAGTAACTTCTCATGTCGTCCAGTTGAACATTCTGTATATGCAAATTATATTTTCCATCCGGGGCAAACCCCAAAATACTGAATCTAGAATTGTTGACTAAGATGTCCAGCTCATTACTGATAATGACGTCATCATACCGCCATGATGTGACGCCATGTTTATCTGATACTGAACAGGGTAGAGTGATACTTTCTCCTTCAACTACTGTGACGTCACTTGGTTCTTCTCCAAAAGATTGATATGCTGAAGAGATTAAACAGATACCATATTATTGGTAATTGAGGAGCATTTCACATATACCAATCACATGATTTAATATTGCTATCCGAACAGCTACTGTCCAGCATCTACAATATGTGTTCACAGAAATATTGTAAGAAATTAAATTCTAAAATTATCAGGTTATTTCTGCCCCCCCCCACCCCTTGTTGTTGAAACAGATATGAATAGAAATTAACTCATTACATGCAGAAACACAATTATGACCAATAAATTTGCATCATTGAAAGTTAGACCACTCTGTACAACAATAAGATAAATATTGATAATTTGGAAATTGTAAAATACTATGGATTTTGAATCTACAAATTCAAATTTTGGCCGAAACAAATGGAAAATACAATATTGAAACCTAATATCTTAGTGTTTAGCAGAGATGGAAATATTTCCAGGAAAAATGCCGAACTATCCAGGTCATGTCAATGCTAATATGTAATATGTAAAACGTATCATAACATACCTTGTACTGTCAATGTTGCTGCAACTGTACGAATTTCTTCACTATTATCTGCTGCTGTTACCCTGCACATAAATTTCCCAGCATCCTCTAGGTCAATATTGTTGATTTGTAGATTATATTCTCCAAATATTCCTTCACCGACTATGGACATTCTAGAATCATCAATAACTATAGTTCCATCATTACTCAGATCTTTCCCATCCTTAGACCAGATAACTGTTCCTTCTTTGTGGTGTATTGTGCACGTTAGGATGACTGAATATCCCTCCAGTAAAGTCGTATCAGTGGGCTCTGTTGTGAAGGACTGGGTCTCGAGGTCTGACAAATAAAAGGAAACTCGTTTAACATCGTCTTAAGAACTGATTGGAATTAGAATTATGAACCACATAGAAATGGAGGTTAAATTTTGGCTCACTCACTGATCACTCTCTCTCTCTCTCTCTCTCTCTCTCTCTCTCTCTCTCTCTCTCTCTCTCTCTCTCTCTCTCTCTCTCTCTCTCTCTCTCTCTCTCTCTCTCTCTCTCTCTCTCTCAGCATATCCTCGAAGAATTCAGCCATGTTGTAGTTTTATAAAAGCATCTACATAATACTAACTTAGATCTAACATACCTTTTCATGTACTATAACAAGAGACTCATCTACGACAATGTAATCAGTCATATCTGTAGTAACTCTGAACAAAATATGATTGGATCTTTGACTGATTTCGCTACATGACCAGGTGTTTTATCTCTACCCTCTACGAGTGTCATCTTATCATAGACGGCACCCAACCACAAATGGGAAATCCCAACACTGACTCCACCCTACCACACTGTTAAATCACATGGGAGATTCAAATAGACTACACTCTATGTACCATACTATCAAATCAAATGGGAGACAACGAATCATCAACACTATCCTACCACACTCTTTATTCACATGGAAGATTCAACCAACCAGAAACAGCAACCTGACTTGCCACACGATCAAAAATATATGGGAGATCCAACTTCCCATGGACACCATCCTATCACATACACACTATCAAATCACAGGGGCGATTCAACTACGGTTAGCATAGACAGTAAATTACATACCTCAATGTCAAATCATACAGGAGATCCAACTAACCATTGACAACGCCCTACCACACTAATTCATCATATATAGGAGAATTAACTTACCATAGACTGTTAAAATAGCTGATGCACTTTCTATAGGTATGTCTCCATTTTCAGATCCAGATACTTCACATACATAGCTGCCAGCATCTGTCAGCTTTGTATCGTTTATTTGAAGATGGAATTCCATGTCAGAGTTAGATGTAACGATTTCATATCTTGAGTCCTGCACGACAATTTCTCTGTCCTGATTCAGCGTTTCTCCATCTTTCGTCCAAGATAGCACGCCATGTTTATTTTCAACAGAACAATTTAGAATAGCAGTATTGGTCTCTACTATGATTGTATTTTCTGGTTCTTCCAAGAATGACTGTGGTTCTATAAAATGATATTAAACAAAAACAAACAATATTTATACAATGCAAAAGCCAGGCTCTTCCATGAATGACTATGGTTCTATTTTAAGTAATATTAGACCAATAACATTATACAACGCGAAAGTCAGGTTGTACGTCTTCAAACAGAATATAAAAATTTGTACCCTGGTCGTTTACGTCACAACAATGTGTGCATGCGTAACTAGAATGCGTAAAAATGAGTCACAAAACATTAAGAATTGACATTATTCTCTCCGTTTATCTTTTAATTCAAGTTTTCGCGGGTACAATTATATATTTTTCCAACATTTCTCTTCATTGAGCAGGAAAATACTGTCTACAACCACAAGGGTCAATTGGTTGACCTGTGACCTACCTACAACTACAAGGGCCACTTTAGGTGAATGTATTTCATCACTGTTTTCATCTACAGCTGCTGTCACGTGACATTGGTAGGTTCCACTTTCAGATACATTTGCATTTGTCACTTGTAAGCTATACTCTCCACTGATCTCATCTCCAATAACAAAATATTTATCGTTGTCAATGTTTACGTCATATTCATTAGTTATCATGACGCCATCTTTGATCCAGATGACTTCGCCTTCTTTGTTTTCCACAATACATTGTAATATGATGGAGCTGTCTTCAACGATGGTCACGTTAATTGGTACTGTTAGAAAATTCTGAACAGCTGCATCTAAGTTTTGAGAAATAAAAGTTATAAAATGGTTAGACGGAATTGGATAATACCATAGAACTTTCTCGGATGAAGGTTCAGATTATTGGCAGAGTTAATTCCAGATAAAAAATAAATTTGAAAGCTAAATTAAATTGCATATATATTTTGTCAACCTGCCAAACTAAAATTCAAATCACGAAATCTCCAAAATAAATAAATTTAAATTCAAACCCAAAATGATATGTCGTCTGGGTCGAAAAAGTCTGACTATTAACAAGGCTACATACTATTGTCTGGCTGAACAAAACTGACCAACACAGTGTCATCAAATATCTCTTTTCGTGAGATTCTTGTTGAGTTAGACAATATATCATGACACTGTTGGTAGTAAGGTTTCTGCAAGCCAGACTATACGCTGTAGCAGTGTTAGTAAGATTTCTTCAAGCCAGACTATAAGCTATAGCAGAGTGTTACTAAGAATTATGTCGAGTCAAACGACGTTTTTTTCAGGTCTAGTGATTTTAATTGTAGTTGGCTGGCATGTCTGGAATTCATCCCAACCCCACACGGACGAAACTATAGTTATATGGTAAAGAAATATTACAATTGAAACCTTTTTCTTATACATGGACTTTATTCCTTCAGAAATATAACAGATAATACTTGTGTGTCAAGAGATGGGTAACCTGCAAAATGATGCATACTGACACATGTTCATCCAGTATGTATGGCCATCTCTTATTGACACATGATCGTCAAATACAAATTATTTCAAAGACTGACATGAAAATTCACTTTTTTGTAAATCCTTGTAATAAAGTAACAGACTTAAAATTCATTACCTGAAATTTGATAAAACTGCTATAGATCTTCTTGGTTTCAATGAAAACAACGAATGCTCACTTACCATAGACGGTCAGTAGTGCACTATTACTGTCAATAGGCCGATCCCCATTGGCTGACTCAGACACGTGACATGAATATATTGCTGCGTCACTCAAACTGACGTTTCTTATTCGTAGCTTGTATTCCATATTTGGTATAGTAGTCAGGACATCTAGACGGAAATCGTCGACCTCTGTTTCACTGGCAATGACATTGCCATCCCTCTTCCAGTATAAAATACCATGTTTATTGTTGACTATACACGTGAATATCGTAATTCCAAATTCCACTGCTACTGTACTTATAGGTCCTTGTACGAAGTATTGTGGCTCTTTAGAAGATAAATAGATAGTATATAAGATTTATACGACCAGCAAAAACTACTTTGGTGCGAAATATAAATTTTATATACCCTACAAAGCTATTTCGGTTTAGGCAAACGGGAAATATGTGTTTTTATATACCCTGCAAAAACTCAAATGGCTTTGATTACAAAATTCAGACACACGGATGGCATATGCTATGATATTCCTTTCACAAACTTAAGAGGTATTCAGAATATGGAGACAAATGAACAATAATTTCTGTATTCGCGTAAATTGTTATAACAGCTGTCAATGCTCTTGTGCATGTCAATCAGATCTGGTGAGAGGCGCAGTCATAACAGGCGTTCAATGTTTGATTTGTCCCGGAAATTGAGTTCTAAAGTGTATCGATAAAACAATGTAAGTGATGAAATAGTCAACCATACGCTGTTGCTGAATAAACTATGTGGGCTACTTACCTAATATGTTTAAAACAGCTGGCAAACTTCGAATTTCAGGACTGTTATCAGCTGATGTCACACGACACACATAATCACCAGCGTCTGTATAGTCAGCGTTGGGAATCAATAAGTTATACTCTCCGAGAAGTGCCTCACCAACAAGTGGATATATACTGTTACCAAAATCAATATCTATACCATCTTTAGACCAAATGACGACGCCCTCTATATGGTCAATTATACAGTTTAGTGTAGTTGAAGCTTCGATAACAACATCTGTATCTGTTGGTACTTCTATAAAACTCTGTATAGCGGCATCTGAAATGGAATATAATGATAACAATTTGACACTCAGCCCACAATTGCAAAACTTTAATGTTAAGATTGTCATATAGTAACTCAATAACTCAACTTTAGCATATAAAAGATTGAATATTCCTATACGCGAGAAAACAATATGGAGAAACCATATCATTTGAAAAGGGCCAAGAACAAACTTTCTAAATGGTAAAATTTGGACAGATGTGCATAGCGTTGGACACTGTCTCACCCTGGAGAATAGTATGTCAAATTTAAGATCCTTGGCAATCTGTATATCATTCATACAACACTATAATAATATTTGTAGTTCTATTACTTACCATATACTATCAAACGTACATCATCACTTTCTATAGCCACATCTCCAACTTCTTTGTTGTGTGACACGTCACAACTATACGTGTCATCGTCATCAAGAGTGACGTTGTCAATTTGTAGGTTGAATTCTACACCAGGTAAACTACTGATTATTGAATAGCGGTCATAACGTGATACAGTAGTGACGTCATTAGTGATAATAGTTCCGCCTTTCTTCCAAGATAACACACCATGTTTGTGTTCAACTGAACAATTCAGAATGGCAACATTTCCTTCCACAACTATAGTAGTAACTGGCACTTCTGTAAACACTTGTGGTTCTGTATTAAAATAGGACAGAGAAGATTAAAGTAACTACCCAGTGCCTGGAGAATCTGAAGAGTACATGTGTCTCCTCGTGTGTATATTCAGTATTCTTAATTGATAACGCCTACAATACTAACATGTGATCTCAGACCACTACAAAAATTATTTTACTAATCTGAGCCATGATACAATACTAAACGTCACTAGATATTTCATTGTGTATAAAGGTATACAGGTCCATCTATCCTCATGAATGTCCTGTCCAACACACACTGCATGATACATGATTCAGAGTATCTGATAATTCCAAAATCTTTTGCATACTTTACGTCCGTTTTTGTCCGATTTTCATCACACATATTCCAAAGAAAAATGTTACTTACGTTCAACCGTGAGAGTGACTGCTGGTGCTCTAATTTCTGGACTGTTATCAGCTGCAGTTACTCTACACTCGTATACACCATTATCATCATTGTTTATGTTTGTTAGTTGTAGATTGTACTCTCCAATACTGG
The DNA here is from genome assembly GCF_964340395.1 of Glandiceps talaboti. Classification (NCBI taxonomy): domain Eukaryota; kingdom Metazoa; phylum Hemichordata; class Enteropneusta; family Spengelidae; genus Glandiceps; species Glandiceps talaboti. The sequence continues at coordinate 20,508,075 of NC_135557.1, forward strand.
AATTACCAATGATACCGTATCTATCGTTGATGATGACGTCACGTTCATTACTGATATCAACGCCATCTTTAGACCAAATGACATTTCCTTCTTTGTGAGTAACTGAGCATTGTAATACAGCTGGATTACCAATGACCATATTAACATCAACAGGTAGTACACTAAAATTTTGAGTTGCTGCATCTATAAAGAACAAAAATTATATATTACTGTAACAATAAGATTGTTGAAGCTTAAAGACCGTGTTACCGTTACTCTCAATAACACCTGCTTAACGTATCACTCTAATCAATCAATCAATCAATCAATCAATCAATCAATCAAATTTATAGAGCGCCAATTTCAAGAGCAATATTTTGTTCAGTAGCGCTGAATGACTAAAGCACACCATAGGCTTTGGTGAAAAAAAATGAGACTTCAGTTTTGTTTTGAAACAATAGAGGCTGGAGGCTTGGCGAACGTCAAGTGGCAAAGAGTTCCATAGTTTGGGGGCGACATATGAGAATGATCGACTTCCATAGGTGACTTGTCCGTAGTTTGTTGTTGCAAGCTAGTTGATTCTAAAAGACTATATAAAGATTAATTAATAAAGATTAGTTATTTCTCCTAATATAGAGGTTATAGATTGCCAGTACACCAATTATATGAATGACGTACAGTCTTACTTACCATATACAGTGAGAAAGGCTGACTGACTTTGAATTGGAACGTCTCCATTGTCTGACTCCGATACATAACAAAAGTAAAATACCATGTCGTCAAGACTGACCATTTCTATCTGTAGATTGTATTCTATTCCAGGTAGTGTGCTGACAATACTAAGACGAGAATCATTGCTCACTATTGCCATGTCATTGCTCAATACTTTCCCATGTGTTCGCCATGATACAACGCCATGTTTGTCTTGGATGGAACAATTCAATATGGCGATGTCATCTTCTACGACGATGGTATCCATTGGTTCTTCAATGAATGACTGGGGTTCTGGAGTGAAGAGAACCAAGTGAGAAAGGTACAATATCTAATGGATTACGAATCCAATGAATAATAAACATAATAACAGGTGAACTAACGGCCATTAGTTCATTTACAATCATTAGTCAACATGTTCACCATCAAATGATTGTGGCATTATTGCAATGGAACTACCGTGGGATAGGGCCTCGTCATTTCTGCACATGAGAGGCAGAGAATGATTTAACCTCTCCTTTACTTATTGCATTACTTTCGCTCAGTGCCAGAAATTTTGGATCGATGCCCTTCGTACTGATAAGTGAGGGTGTCAACACGTTAGTTTGTGTTTCATGTTTATTATCAAATACGATGAATTCTCATGTCATCCTTTCTTTTACATAGAAATCTTAATAATCAACTTACGTTCTACTGTAAGAGAGACTGTTGGTGCTCTAATTTCAGGACTGTTGTCAGCTGCAGTTACTCTACACTCGTAACCACCATTATCATCATTGTTGATGTTTGTTAGTTGTAGATTGTACTCTCCAATACTGGAATTACCAATGATAGCATAATGTTGGTCTCTATTGGTGATAAAGATGTCTCGATCAAAACTGATATCAACGCCATCTTTAGACCAAATGACATTTCCTTCTTTGTGAGTAACTGAGCATTGTAATACAGCTGGATTACCAATGACCATATTAACATCAACAGGTAGTACACTAAAGTTTTGAGTTGCTGCATCTGAAAACAAAGAATTCGGAATCAATGTTATTTTGGGTAGGTGATGTTCGTATGATATGCATATCTCTATGGCAAGAAAGATGGTTACTAAAAGATACACCCTTTCGAATGTTTTACATATATTTATAGACGTTGGATAGAAATCTTTACAATGTCGATGATATAATCAGTATCAATTGATTGTATTTTTACTTTTTGGTATGAATATTTTAACCTTATGCAAAGTGTTGGATATTTGCATATCATTCGTAATGTTCAATGAAAAAGAACATTAATAATTTACATAATCAGAAACCCTAGATATGGCCATGAGTATACTTTAATGGTAAAAAAATAATTTCACAATGTTTTATTTTAAAGATTTTTCCTTACATAGAAAATAATCCCCTTTTGTGCATATTTACATAAAGTAATGAAAGATGAACTTACCATAAACTGTCAGAAAGGCTGACTGACTTTGAATTGGAACGTCTCCATTGTCTGACTCCGATACATAACAAAAGTAAAATACCATGTCGTCAAGACTGACCATTTCTATCTGTAGATTGTATTCTATTCCAGGTAGTGTGCTGACAATACTAAGACGAGAATCACTGCTCACTATCGTCATGTCATTACTCAATACTTTCTGCTCTGTTCGCCATGATACAATGCCATGTTTGTCTTGGATGGAACAATTCAATATGGCGGTGTGACCTTCTACGACGATGGTGTTCACAGGTTCTTCAGCAAATGACTGGGGTGCTGAAGTAGAATGAATAAAATGAAAAGTACAACACAACATTAGAAGTTCAACAGTATAATGTAATAAAAAATATAGAGATTTTCACAACAATGTGATACACAGGACTGTACAAGAAATATTAATGCTAGTTCCTCACAGATTTGTCGTTTCAAACAGCCGTATTTTTAGACTTAATTCAAAATGTCAAATCTGCCAGTTTTGTAATATAAGTAGAAAATGGCAATGTTATTAGGAGGTTGTCATACTTGTGTGATGTCATTGGTATAATTGACATGACGTATGGTTTACGTGACATCATTCACATGAATGGTCTGACGTCATTGACATGATATTATGTATGATTGATGTGACATCATTCATGTGGATAATCTGATATTATTAACATAATGTGATGTATGGTTGATGTGACGTCATTCACGTGATTGATGTGACGTCATTGATAAGATTGATAACTACGAATAATATACAACACGTGTTCTTTATAGATGTTCAATGTAAACTAGGGATATTATCTACAAAATCAACACAGCGATCTGAGAGTCATCCCAGTTTTATTCTCTAATTTCTGTGCAAAGTGGAATCTTATTCCTGTGTATTTTACAACTGGGAATTAACTGAGATATTTAACTGTTGAATGTATTGAAATGTTAAAATTTTTAAATTTCTAGGATGTAAATATCAAATACAAATCTTATTGCATTTCTCGGAACTCTTTTTTAATAACATCATTGTGGAAGCCATTTTACCAAATTACACTATCTATATGACAACACAACATTTTTATATTTGCAAACTATGGTTATAGAATTTATATACGATGATAAATATAACTTACGTTCTACAGTGAGTGTCACTGTTGGTGCTCTAATTTCTGGACTATTATCAGCTGCAGTTACTCTACACTCGTACACACCATTGTCATCATTGTTTATGTTTGTTAGTTGTAGATTGTACTCTCCAATACTGGAATTACCAAAGATAACATATTTGTTGGTGTTAAAGATGTCACTGTCAAGACTGATTTCAACACCATCCTTAGACCAAATTACATTTCCTTCTTTGTGAGTAACTGAGCATTGAAATACAGCTGGATTACCAATCACCATATTAACATCAACAGGTAGTACACTAAAGTTTTGAGTTGCTGCGTCTGATAAAAAAGCATTGAAAATCAAGATTAATGTGGATGGATTAACATCATTATGATTAATAATTTGTTTTACTTTTATGAGTTATCATTGGTAAAGGTATCGTCATCTTTCGTAATCAACATACTAAAACCGGGTTTATACATATTTCTTTCATCTTTCGACTTTGTTTCCCTCTTGTGACTGTCTCTTTAAGGGTGTCTGGGTAGAAATTGACTCATAGACTTATCTCTTTTGCAAACATGGCAATAGTAATAATTTCACTTTGTTAGTGTGCTTATTACTGAGCCAGTAGGGTTGCAGGTATTCCAATATAAAACACCCAAAGTGTAAATCGAGATACACTCAATGCCAATCTTACTTACCATAAACTGTCAGAAATGCTGACTGACTCTGAATTGGAACGTCTCCATTGTCTGACTCCGATACATAACAAAAGTAAAATACCATGTCGTCAAGACTGACCATTTCTATCTGTAGATTGTATTCTATTCCAGGTAGTGTGCTGACAATACTAAGACGAGAATCACTGCTCACTATCGTCATGTCATTACTCAATACTTTCTGCTCTGTTCGCCATGATACAACGCCATGTTTGTCTTGGATGGAACAATTCAATATGGCGGTGTGACCTTCTACGACGATGGTGTCGACAGGTTCTTCAGCAAATGATTGCGGTGCTAAAATAGATTAAAGAAAAGACAACAAACAGCATTTAACCATATAACTTCAACAATATATATATAAGAACCCCTCATCAAATTCATCCTCGATTCTCTTTGGTTTACAACCGAAAAGTGATATTATTGACAGCTCAGACTTCTGGGAAGTTAATATGTCATGCAGAATCTTGTTACATCTCACTTAGAATATCATTACGTCAGTCATTAAATCTTACCAAATATATTGATGTTTAAAGTAGTGCTATGTACATGAATATGCACCACATGCTTACTGAATTTATATACTATTACCATTGTAAACAAAACTTACGTTCTACTGTGAGTGTGACTGTTGGTGCTCTGATTTCTGGACTATTATCAGCTGCAGTTACTCTACACTCGTACACACCATTATCATCATTGTCTATGTTTGTTAGTTGTAGATTGTACTCTCCAATACTGGAATTACCAAAGATAGCATATCTATTGGTGTTAAAGACATCACGATCAAGACTGATATCAACACCATCTTTAGACCAAATGACATTTCCTTCTTTGTGAGTAACTGAGCACTGAAATACAGCTGGATTACCAATGACCATATTAACATCAACAGGTAGTACACTAAAGTTTTGAGTTGCTGCATCTGAAAACAAGAGAATTCAATATCAAGGTTAGTGTGGATTGAGTAAAATGACCACGTATCATCGTCTGCAATCAATAAACCAGTTTTACCCTTAATTATTCACCTCTCGACTTTATTTGCCTTTTGATTGATTGTCCCATTACAGGTGCATGTATATAATGGACGTTGTTACAATATCTATTTTGCATACAGGGCAACGGCATGTCATTTTACTTGTTCAATATGTGCATTATTTTGCCCTGTAGAGTTGCTAGACCTATAAAACAACAACCACGGTATAATTAGAGAGACACTTTAACATGTTTACTTACCATATACAGTTAAAAGGGCTGACTGACTTTGAATTGGAACGTCTCCATTGTCTGATTCCGATACATAACAAAAGTAAAATACCATGTCGTCAAGACTGACCATTTCTATCTGTAGATTGTATTCTATTCCAGGTAGTGTGCTGACAATACTAAGACGAGAATCACTGCTCACTATCGTCATGTCATTACTCAATACTTTCTGCTCTGTTCGCCATGATACAATGCCATGTTTGTCTTGGATAGAACAATTCAATAAGGCGGTGTCACCTTCCACGACGATAGTATCCACAGGTTCTTCAGCAAATGATTGCGGTGCTAAAATATATTTTTTAAAAGCAATGGAATGATCTTTAGTATTGTTATTTAACTTTTCCTCACGTTCAACATAAAAGTACGACAAGATTTAATAGAGATACTCCGTAAGATAATACACAGGATAGGACAAGAAATTTGATATGGAATAAACATTTCAAGACGCAATCCTCTAGACCTAATTGAGATGTCAAATCAAGTGATATTTCTGTTATGAGGATACTATGAAATTGTCATATAATGGCTTGAATGTATGTATGTGTGATGTCATGGGCATAAATGATGTGACGTCATCGCCATCATTGAAGTAGAGTCACTAACTAGATTAGCTTGGTGTGATGTAACATGTGTATGTCGTTATTAACATGTTTGGTATTAATAATATACAACACGTTATTATATATGTTTGTGGTGTATTATGAGGTGTAATACAATGATACTGGTCTGTGAATAATCATGTGTTTTTAAATATCAATTCTTCAGATTAAATCGCCATCTTCCAAATTCCTTTCTATAATAGTTGTACCATACACTCATGTTTGCACATTGCACATATTCTCTACCTAGATGATTTAAAAAAAATTATGTCCATAATAACTGTAAAGAAACTTACGTTCTACTGTGAGAGTGACTGTTGGTGCTCTTATTTCTGGACTATTATCAGCTGCAGTTACTCTACACTCGTAACCACCATTATCATTATTGTTGATGTTTGTTAGTTGTAGATTGTACTCTCCAATACTGGGATCGCCAATGACAGAGTATCTATTGGTGTTAAAGACGTCACGGTTAAGACTGAGATCAACGCCATCTTTAGACCAAATGACATTTCCTTCTTTGTGAGTAACTGAGCATTGTAATACAGCTGGATTACCAATCACCATATTAACATCAACAGGTAGTACACTAAAGTTTTGAGTTGCTGCATCTGAAATACAGGACAATTGATGATCAAGGTTAATGTAGATGGAGTGACATCATTATGGTTAATAATTTGCTAACCTTAAGCTATAATTGCTAAACGTGTCATAAGCATTCAGCATATTAAACCGGTTTGTTTGTTTTCTTATTTTTGTTTTATCTTTCGAACTTCTTTATCCTTTGACAATTCTTCATTCTTCAAATATGACCGTGTGCATAAAACGAAGCTGTTGCAATATCTATGTTGCAGACATGGGAATAACATATCATTTAACTGTTTTAATATGCGTTTAATAGTTTCTTTAACCCGTAGAATTGGTAGTGTTATGAGTATAAAATAAGGTGCATAGAGAACCACGGTTACTTACCATATACAGTGAGAAAGGCTGACTGACTTTGAATTGGAACGTCTCCATTGTCTGATTCTGATACATGACAGAAGTACAATACCATGTCATCAAGACTGACCCTTTCTATCTGTAGATTATATTCTATTCCAGGTAGTGTGCTGACAATACTAAGACGAGTATCACTGCTCACTATCGCCGTGTCGTTACTCAATACTTTCTCCTTTGTTCGCCATGATACAATGCCATGTTTGTCTTGGATGGAACAGTTCAATATGGCGGTGTCGCCTTCTACAACGATGGTGTCCACAGGTTCTTCAATAAATGACTGGGGTGCTAAAATAGATTATATGTGAAAATAAAGAACGACCTTTAGCACTGTTATTGTATTTTTCTTCAAGTTGGGCAATATGGTACGATATTATGTTAACATAATAACATGTTATACAGACTTGTGTTTACACACTGAAAATGTGACTGGACGTACTGCGGTTACATAGAAGGTGGCTAGATGTGTACATGTAAATAGCAATGACATTCTTTATGATATTACTTTAATAGAAAAGATGTGACAAGCTTCTTCCTTATGGAATTTATCATTAAAGAGCCATCTTCTAGACCTAATTGAAATTGTCAATCCAACGAGTATTTTAGTTAAAAGGACGCAATGGAGGTATCGTTTATATTACGTAACAGATATGGTTGGGATGATGTCATAACATACCATAACCATGGCTTTAAAAAACATAACTTATGCAAAATAAATGCTCATTTCTCTTTTCACAGCTGATGTCAATGTATGATGTATAGAAGTGGTAACGTTTTCGAACTTTTAGGATAAGGACTGTGTGTAATAACCACATTTCTTACTAATACTATTTCAATTAGTGAAGCCATGCTGGTGTTTTACCAAACTGTCATATGTATTACATTTGCACATTTCACTCTATTCGCTACCTGAATGATTTCTCAAAATCTATATACTATAACAAAAATGACCAAACTTACGTTCTACTGTGAGTGTTGCAGTTGGTGCTCTAATTTCTGGACTGTTATCAGCTGCAGTTACTCTACATTCGTACACACCATTATCATCATTATTTATGTTTGTTAGTTGTAGATTGTACTCTCCAATACTGGAATTACCAAAGATAGCATATCTATTGTTGATAAAGATGTCAGTGTCAAGACTGATGTCAACACCATCTTTAGACCAAATAACATTTCCTTCTTTGTGAGTAACTGAGCATTGTAATACAGCTGGATTACCAATCACCATATTAACATCAACAGGTAGTACACTAAAGTTTTGAGTTGCTGCATCTGAAAACAAGACAATTGATGATCAAAGTTAGTATGGGTAGGAAAATCCATAATTTGTGAGTCTTTATGAGATGTAAAATTGCTAAGAGTATAACTTTACCACTTTTGGACAGCAGTGTTATCCTTACTTTTTTTCTGTACATCTTGTTTACTGAGTGGTTGTCTGTTTCAAAGAGCTTGAATGGAAAGCCTATACTATGCTAATAATTAGATTATTTATTTTTCACAGATGGCAAGAACGAATTTCCCTGGCTCTTAACAGAGTCGGTAGCCCTTGTTCAAGTAATAATTTGTTATCAATACACAACATGGTAAATCTATAGATACTTGAATGTTAATTACACTTACCATATACAGTGAGAAAGGCTGACTGACTTTGAATTGAAACGTCTCCATTGTCTGACTCCGATACATAACAAAAGTAAAATACCATGTCATCAAGACTGACCCTTTCTATCTGTAGATTGTATTCTATTCCAGGTAGTGTGCTGACAATACTAAGACGAGAATCATTGCTCACTATCGTCATGTCATTACTCAATACTTTCTGCTTTGTTCGCCATGATACAATGCCATGTTTGTCTTGAATGGAACAATTCAATATGGCGGTGTCACCTTCTACGACGATGGTATCCACTGGTTCTTCAGTGAATGTTTGGGGTGCTAAAGTGAAGTTTAAAGAGAAAGGTGTATTTAAAATAGCATTGGGTTTGACCTGATATATCTTCAAGTTCTGAGTCATATTGAAATTCAATGTAATCGCATCTTGTCTAAAATTGCTTCTTTGAAAAAAATAGTGACACTGTGTTGTCTTTCATTTCTTGTAAGTCAGTCAGGAATGAGTATGACATTTCTGTGTTGGGTTATCTAACTTAGCACAATACACAAACCTGATACACCATGCATTTTCTAGAAATATCAATCGGCATAGCAGTGTCATTGACGATTATGATATTTTGTGGGTATATTTGAATTTACCAATTTGTCAAAGTCCTCACTAAGTAAGGAACTAATGACTATTCAAGTTGAATTGGTGATTCCATCACTTTGATACAAGTAGGTAACCAACATCAGATGTAAACATTGTTTGCATCACCAAGCAAGAAAGTTCATAAAATTTACTCATGTACCCAACAATGTCACTGGAGATTACGAATGGTGGTATTGAGTTCAGTAAACTTACGTTCTACTGTGAGTGTGACTGTTGGTGCTCTAATTTCTGGACTATTATCAGCTGCAGTTACTCTACACTCGTACACACCATTATCATCATTATCTATGTTTATTAGTTGTAGATTGTACTCTCCAATACTGGAATTACCAAAGATAGCATATCTATTGGTGTTAAAGACGTCATGGTCAAGACTGATATCAACGCCATCTTTGGACCAAATCACATTTCCTTCTTTGTGAGTAACTGAGCATTGGAATACAGCTGGATTACCAATCACCATATTAACATCAACAGGTAGTACACTAAAATTTTGAGTTGCTGCATCTGTGTAGGAATAATAACACAATCATTGAATTACCGGTAGGTTAATATATATAGTAAGGCTGTACAAACAGATTATAGATGTACTTGCCAGCTCTCTAAATTGGGGGGGGGGGGGGGGGGAGAGATAAAATCATAAGACCCAATCGTCTATCTCAATGTATATAAAATAAGAGTAAAGTCGATATTCCTCTGCTTTTATCTGCCAAACGTAATTCTATATGTTGTCGTTGCCTATATTATTTACTAAATTTTTTATACACTCAATATTCGGGTACACGAATTATTTCACATACTGATGTAACCTTAAATCTAGGAGAGGGTTATATATCTAACTCATGAACTATATGTTTACCCCAATATCACTACAATTGATAGGCAGATATGTTATTAAATTCAATAAATGACATAAAGATGTTGATGTCACTTACCATATACAGTGAGAAAGGCTGACTGGCTTTCAATTGGAACGTCTCCATTATCTGACTCCGATACATAACAAAAGTAAAATACCATGTCATCAAGACTGACCATTTCTATCTGTAGATTGTATTCTATGCCAGGTAGTGTGCTGACAATACTAAGACGAGAATCATTGCTCACTATCGTCATGTCATTACTCAATACTTTCTGCTCTGTTCGCCATGATACAACGCCATGTTTGTCTTGGATGGAACAATTCAATATGGCGGTGTCACCTTCTACGACGATGGTATCCACTGGTTCTTCAGCAAAGGACTGTGGTGCTGGAGAGATGAATAAGAGATGTAGAAAGGTACATTCACTATTTATCATCTTTATTGTTTAAGGATCCAATTTATATGACTCTGTACTAATACCCCAAGTGTGTAACACCCACCTCCCCAACGTTTGAAAATAATCTGCTCAGTCTCTTTTTAACATTTCACAAGGCATACATTGATTATATATTTAAATGTAATACATTTATTAATATCATTATTAGGTAGATTAATCTACATCAGAATAATAGTATCATTAACACACATGGACATTTTAATTGTGAATACATTTAGTAAAGGATATATCATCAACTTAATGCCGTCCTATGTTCATGTTTTTGTCTACTGACTGTGTAAATTAGAATAAATGTTTGAACTATTTTATACAATGCTTTATATAATTTTATCATCATACAAATAAATCAAAATAAAGGTATTTGTTACATAAACATGTCTAGTATCTTGTTAACTATATTATTTAAAACGTATTTCTATGTTTTGTTTCCATGACAATAATACATGACACAATCGCCACTATACACTTTATATCAACTTAACTATGATATTGTTCAAGAGGGCTAAGGTGCCATTTTTTTGGTTCGTCTATCTCAATTTCGGTCATGCACGCCACATTGGAAGATGTTCCAAGAGGCGTACGTCACGTGTCCGTTTTTTCAACTTACGTTCTACTGTGAGGGTGACTGCTGGTGCTGTAATCTCTGGACTATTATCAGCTGCAGTTACTCTACACTCGTACACACCATTATCATCATTGTTTATGTTTGTTAGTTGTAGATTGTACTCTCCAATACTGGAATTACCAAAGATAGCATATTTGTTGGTAGTAAAGATGTCACTGTCAAGACTGATATCAACACCATCTTTAGACCAAATGACATTTCCTTCTTTGTGAGTAACTGAGCATTGTAATACAGCTGGATTACCAATGACCATATTGACATCAACAGGTAGTACACTAAAATTTTGTGTTGCTGCATCTGTTGAGGAATGAGAGAGTACATTTTAAATGAAGTAATGTATACGTAGCTATATAGTTTATTATTATAGTGCCATTTTACACATACTGATTGACAGCTGGAAGAAAAACTTTCCAAATTTTATAAAAGTTAAGTCTCGGTCGTCAATATGTACATACATAAAAGAAGTTTAGTATTGGTATCACTACTCGTTATTCTAATATGTACTATTGTCAAAAAAAAACCATTATGAACTTTGTCAACAACGTAAGTTTAAATGTAGGATCTCATATATTTAGTATTTATTTTCCAATATCATGGTATTCGACGATTTATAATACACAAACAATCCATTTTCTGTTAGCTGCCACTGGCTCTGTTTGATACAACAATGCAGCAACTGATAGGAAACTGCTCATACCACACTTTATGATTGCAAGATCACAATATCTTGCTTCATTTTGTCTTTAAGCAATATAAACAACTTAATCGTAGTACTGTAACTAGACAGTCGAGCACAAATATTTTGATGTCTGCATTTAATGTCTGCATGATGGAGCATTAGATCATTCCATCTAGAAAACAAAATTGGCAAAAAAATGTCAAATTTCAATCTGGTTATCTGAAAGTGTAGCATATGCAGTTTCGTATCGGATTCTGCGTGGTTGTATCAAACAAAGTCTGTGCACGGTAACCTGCAATGCACAGTATATTGTTCACTCCTACAGCATTGCAATTGATTCTACAAATATGTTATTAAAAACTTTACATGTAGTAAAGTTGTTAGTTAACTTACCATATACGGTGAGAAAAGCTGACTGACTTTGAATTGGAACGTCTCCATTGTCTGATTCCGATACATAACAAAAGTAAAATACCATGTCATCAAGACTGACTCTTTCTATCTGTAGATTATATTCTATTCCAGGTAGTGTGCTGACAATACTAAGACGAGAATCATTGCTCACTATCGTCATGTCATTACTCAATACTTTCTGCTCTGTTCGCCATGAGACAATGCCATGTTTGTCTTGAATGGAACAATTCAATATGGCGGTGTCACCTTCTACAACAATGGTGTTCTCAGGTTCTTCAGTAAATGATTGAGGTTCTGAAAAGAGGGATACAAACACAATAGTATGATTGAACTTGAACCTTTATGTTGTCTCACTTAAGATATTCTCGGAGAGGTTACGCAATCAGTGCATTTGCAGAGGGAGAGAGAATACGATTCATTGAAACATGTTCTAATTACAAAATGAGCGTACTTGACTTTAGGAATTGAACACCAATTTCCACATTGCCATACCCTTGATAACTGTTCACTACAACTGGGACCCTAACCGAGGATATACGTTTATTATGTGCAAACATCTAAACTGCTAGTACATATATCAATAACAATGTATACAGGTCTTCATTCTATTTGTCTAACTGATTTATATACAAATGTAATAGACGTTTACTGAATTCATCTTTGCAGCCATCTCTGACGCAATTGCTTCTAGAAACGTTACTTACGCTCAACTGTGAGAGTGACTGTTGGTGCTGTAATTTCTGGACTATTATCAGCTGCAGTTACTCTACACTCGTACACACCATTATCATCATTGTTTATGTTTGTTAGTTGTAGATTGTACTCTCCAACACTGGAATCTCCAATGATAGTGTAATGTTGGTCTATATTGGCAGCAAATATGTCCCTGTCAAGACTGATATCAACACCATCTTTAGACCAAATGACATTTCCTTCTTTGTGAGTAACTGAGCATTGTAATACAGCTGGATTACCAATGACCATATTGACATCAACAGGTAGTAC
>NC_135557.1:20526224-20596224 GCF_964340395.1 Glandiceps talaboti
TACGTACCATACACGATAAGTGTAACCGTTTCTGTAGATATAGCCGTATCACCATTATCAGCACTAGATACATAACACTCGTATTCTCCACCGTCATCCAAATTCACATCCTCTATTTGCAGGTAATAATCTTCATCTGTGTTACTGATAATACTTAAACGTGAATCTGATGTTGTAATCGCCGAATCTTCACTGATAATACTTCCATCTTTCTTCCATGAGACAATGCCGTGTTTATTGCTGATAGAGCAGATCAGAGTTGTCGTGTCGCCTTCGACAACGGTGGAGTTAGAAGGTTCAGCTGTAAAGCTCTGTAGATCTGTAGAAATGAGATAGACAATAAACATTTAAGAGTAAAGCAGGATGTTCTTTGTGTGCAAACAAGTTCTCTGGTAGACCTAGAGCTATAGCAAATGTTTGTCCAGAACAAAAGAATGTTCTTATGCAATCTGCTATGATTCAAATGATTAAGTGAAAAGCTGTGATTCAACTCCTGGCTGTTTCCGTGTGGTGATCTATTCTTAGCAATGGTGAAGAACTAATTTGATTGATGGATGATTTCATGTCATACTTTCTCACCTTCAATCGTAAGAGTAACTTCAACCGGTCCCAGTTGACTATTCACATCTGTAGCAGTGACTCTACAAGCATAGAGACCTGAATCGTCAACACTGGCAGGTCGTATTTGTAAATTGTACTCGCCGTCTGGTGTCGTACCATTAATACCGAATCTACTGTCTGATATAGTTATGGTACTATCGCTACTAATATCTTCGCCATCTTTGGACCAAATCACTGTGCCATCTTTGTTATCTATTGCACACTCCAACAGCACTGTAGAATCGATAACCTTTTCCAGGTCACTTGGTGTAACTCTAAAACTCTGGATTTCTGCATTAATGAATGAATAAAATGGAAAAATGGAAGTCAAATTACAGTCGGGATGGATGGAGTTATCTTTTGTCACGTGGTCACATTATGAACTTTGTAGGTCAGCACTGGCAATACCCTAGGTAACAGTAACGATGGGAACATTATAAGAGTTGACAAATTATGAGATGACTTCACGGCATGTCAGGCAAGATAAACATTATGACGTCATAAGCAAGCAACAAGTAGGGGTGGTGGTGGTGGTGGTGGTGGCGTTGAAAGCAACAACATTTATAGAATAACATTTTTTATAGCAAATAATAGTGAATAACAATGTAGTTCAAACCAAATCAAGACGGAGTGTTCTATGACAAGAGCTTGTCAGCAGCAAATTCTATACCCAACGTGTCTGTCAGGAGACTCGCTTGATATCTCACCTTTGACTGTTAGTGTAGCTATGTCTGTAGATGTAGCCGTATCACCATTATCAGCACTAGATACATAACACTCGTATTCTCCACCGTCATCCAAATTCACATCCTCTATTTGCAGGTAATAATCTTCATCTGTGCTACTGATGATACTAAAACGTGGATCTGATGTTGTAATTGTCGAATCTTCACTGATAATACTTCCATTTTTCTTCCATGAGACAATGCCGTGTTTATTGGTGATAGAACAGACCAGAGCTACTGTGTCGCCTGCAAGTGCCGAGGTGTCTGAAGGTTCAGCAGTGAAGGTCTGTCGATCTGTAATAATATATAGAAAAACGTGAATGGACGATTGCAAAGTATCTATAGATGGTGGCATGAATAGAATTGACAATTAGTGGGAAAAGATATTTTAATGTTTAAAGCTCTAAGAAGGGCTTTAGCTATGTCTATGTTTTCTATCATAACATCAATAACAACAGTTGTGATACCTTTAATTCATAATCGTACTCCAACATTCTAAATGACTTGGTAATGACAATTAAAGGAACAAGGCACCTTTAAGCCATGTGTTATATTAAAGTTTCCGAATTTCAGCAATAAACCATGATTTCACTTAGATACTCAATCATGGGTCGCCATCCTGTCGTGATTTTTCCTGAGAGTTTCAATGTTTTTATTATTCCTTGATATTTAAGAAATATAGGGTGGGTCTGGTCATAAGCAACACTGAATTAACTAGGGCCATCTAAATTCCAATTTATAACACACCATCAAATTCTTATCTCACCTTCAATTGTAACTGTAGCTTCAACGGGTCCAAGTTGACTATTAGCATCTGTAGCAGTGACTCTACAAGCATAGACACCTGAATCAGAAATACTGGCAGGTCTTATGCGTAGATTGTACTCGCCGTCAGCTGCTGTACCACGTATTCTTAGTCGGCTATTACTAACAGTAATTGAAGTATCACTGCTAATATCTTCGCCATCTTTGGACCAAATCAGTGTTCCATCTTTGTTATCGACTGCACATTCTAATAGTGCTGTTAAACCGACAATCAGTGCCGTATCACTTGGTGTAACTCTAAAACTCTGGATTCCTGCATTAATGAATGGATAAAATGGAAGAATGGAAGTCAAATTACAGTCGAGATAGGTGGAGTTATCTGTTGTCACGTGATCACATCATCAACTCTGTTGGTGAAAAGTAACAATGGGAACACTATATACAACGGGTTGTGGGTTATGTGCAATGGCTCTGTTTGATATAAACATACATAAATCAAAGAGAAACTAAACATTCTACACTTCAAGATAGCAATTTCACAACTTACTGCTATACTTAGTCTGCATGAAGTAAGCCATTTAAGCATAGTGCAACTAGACGCAGACATATTGGTGCCAATGTTTTGACGTCATTTTTTGATGTTTGCATGGTGGCACTTTAGGTCACATCATTTAGACAAAATGTAGCAAGAAACTATTCATTCAATCTTGCTATCTTAAAATGCACTATGTACAGTTTCTGTGTGGGTGTATCAAACAGAGCCAGTGAATAGTAAGCAGTGAATAGTAAGTAGTGACAAGTAGCCTTCCACGTACTGTATATGATGACTACCACCTCTACACATAGAATACAATGTAGCTCAAATCAAACAGAATGTTAATAATAGTGTGATGATGTAAGGAGAATAACATAATGACATCATTCGTGATATAAAATACCATCATTCACATTAACTACACAAAATGAAATGTATCAAAAATCAAAGCACTGTGTAATAAAACTGACACCGGACTATTTAAATGTGATTATTGAAATTATTGAGATTTAGTAGCAAATGCATTCGTGTTATCTTACCTCTCACTGTCAGTGTAGCTATGTCTGTAGATGTAGCTGTATCACCATTATCAGCACTAGATACATAACACTCGTATTCCCCACCGTCATCCAAATTCACATCCTCTATTTGCAGGTAATAATCTTCATCTGTGTTACTGATGATACTAAAACGTGAATCTGATGTTGTAATTGTCGAATCTTCACTGATAATACTTCCATCTTTCTTCCATGAGACAATGCCATGTTTATTGCTGATAGAACAGATCAGAGTTACCGTATCGCCTATGAGTGCCGAGGTGTCTGAAGGTTCATCAGTGAAGATTTGCCTTTCTGTGGTGTTTAGAGAAACGTATGAACGGAAGAATGTTAATGGTAGTGGTATGGCAAAGCGTTGGTGATTTGGTGAGGAAACAAAACTTATTAAACTCTATAAAGTTCAAACTGCAATTTGAACACGTCGCATTTCTGTATATATCTACACGTATTTCATGTTCCTTGTTGTGTCGAATTATTGACAAATACTGTGGCTTGAATCATTCCTGTCAGCCTCTGCATAATCATGTTATCTTTTACATATGATGTGATGTTTCGAACGGCAGAAAACTAGAATAATTTTGTTGAAATTTCTGTGATATTTTGCAACCATTATCTGGATGAATGAAACACTACAACTTATTATCTCACCTTCAATTGTAAGTGTAGCTTCTACAGGTCCTATTTCACTGTTTATATCTGTAGCAGTGACTCTACAAGCATAAACACCCGAGTCATCGAGACTAGCTGGTCTTATTCGTAGATTATACTGGCCGTTTGAGTTACTACCACGTATACGGAGTCTGCTATTACTAACTATTATGGAGCTATCACTACTTATATCTTCGCCATCTTTGGACCAAATCAGTGTGCCATCTTTATTATCGACGGTACATTCTAAAAACACCGTTGACCCGATAATACTTGATACGTCACTTGGTGTCACG
The DNA here is from genome assembly GCF_964340395.1 of Glandiceps talaboti. NCBI lineage: Eukaryota > Metazoa > Hemichordata > Enteropneusta > Spengelidae > Glandiceps > Glandiceps talaboti. Next base: position 20,530,351 of record NC_135557.1, read on the forward strand.
CTGAGACTCTGGGGTTCTATTCGGGAGAAAATTGATGTAAGAGGAAATTAAGTTTACACTCAGTTGATGGCTGAGGTAGCAATCAGTTAAACTGTCTACGTCGCGGATCTGTAATTCCATTTTTACTCTTTGTTCTGAAGCGTAACACAGATCTGTTACGTACACGGATTAACCTTCGATAAATATGAGGAGAGTTGATGAGGGCGACATATGAAATTCGGAAGCGGTCATTCCCCTCCCCCTCCACCTGTAATTACTGCAGGCTCCCTTGTAAGAGATATAGATAACTGCTGCATTGCCAGTATAATCATTAAGATTTATAAATACAGGATTTAATGAGATGTAATGTTGTAACACTAAAGCAGTCAGAATAAGTAAAGAATCAACTAGCTTTCGACCTCTGTAGGTTGGTCGAATATCCTTAGAATGAGATATTTCCTATATATCGGATTTTAATAAAAGTATATTTTTGCCAGATTTGGACTTGATTTATTCTTCATACTCAATATAATTTACACAAAAGAATAAAGAAAATATTTTTTCTTACCTAGTACCGTGAGTGTGGCGGTAGCAGGACCTATGGCATCGCTGCCCCCCGAAGCTGTAGCTCTACAGGCATATTCCCCGTCATCACCAATCTCAGTTGGACGAATTCTTAAATTGTATTCACCATTATTAGCAGTGCCTCGAATTCGAAGTCGACTGTTATCAGCTGTGATCGTTCTATCACTACTGAGGTCTTCGCCATCTTTAGACCAAATGATTGTCCCTACTTTGTCATTAACTTGGCACTCGAAGAGAGCAGTCGTACCAACTAATAGTGTAATATCACTTGGAGTTGTTTCAAAGCTTTGGAAAACTGGATCTAGTTAGCAAGAAGATTCACAATTGTAAATTATATTTAAAATGATGAGGTTACAATGTGCCACTTCTGTACTGATTACAACCCTTAACACTGAAGTAAAGCACTTTCTGTATGTCACACGTCAAGTGTACAGCTTATGCTACATATTAATTACACTGAGAGACAACACATACTGGGTTGATGACCAAAGTAATCAAACTGGGCATATTTGTACACTTGATACGCATGCTATAAACAATCCATCTCCATCTACCATGCAAGGATACACAATGAAATGAAGTAAAGAAATGTTACAATCTACGGTGGCCCATAAGTATCATTGCTAACTTTAAAAGAACGACTTAAAGCATAAATTGTCAACAGCAACTTTTCTTCGACATTTTTATCTTAGCATTGACACTTCTGGGCCACCATACAAATCAGACTTGGTAAAGGCATATAAATATATTTCGCGAGTGATTGAAATTTTTAAAGGGTAAAACTGAATTCAGCTGATCCAGTAAATATGTTGAATGGCAATACTTACCTACAACTGTTAATTCAACAGACTGTGATACTAGCGAACTATCGCCTCCACCTTGTGTGACTGTACATATGTAAGTAGCTGCATCATCAAATGTGACGTCACTGATTTGTAAATGATAATCTACTCCTGATTCAGGTGTTTCAATTGTATAACGAGCGTCAGCGGTACTCATCAAGGTGTCAAAGTTCAAAGGTTGACCGTCTTTCAGCCATGTTACAAAACCTTTCTTATCTAAAACTGAACATTCTAGTAATGCAGTGTCACCAACTATGACTGTTGTGTCACTTGGTTCCGTCTGGAAACGTTGAGCACCATGTACTGCAGAATCGAAAAATATGAATAAGACATTAAAATCAATTCAACGTAGAGGGCGTTGTTGAAATATGGATTAGACAGTAACGTTGGTGAAATACGGACTACAGTTCAGATGGATTGTACTATAGATTTAAAGTGAACTGCGCCTCGGAAATAAATTGTTTCAACTTGTGGTATTACTTTGTTAAAAAAGACAAATTCGACCTAATCACAGTTGAAATTAAAAAGAAAAAACCCCGGTCAACGTAAATATTTTTGAATAGGTCAAAATATCATCCAAATTAAGCCATAAGCAAACTATTAATATTACTTAATACTAGCATAGGGTGTCTGTAACTTACCGATGGAACACAAGCAGAACGTTACGTAAAACCAATATAGATTGTTTGTTCTCATCGTCAGCAAGTCTGTAATAGATTTAGAATAAATAAATATAAAGCATTCATTGATATAAAGGTGAATAAAAAAGAACAAACGAGAGAGAGAGAGAGAGAGAGAGAGAGAGAGAGAGAGAGAGAGAGAGAGAGAGAGAGAGAGAGAGAGAGAGAGAGAGATGTAAAAGGTATTCACAAAATATCCAGTCGAAAGTAGGTCACAATGCCAATATGAAAAATAAGGTGAGCTCACATACCTAAAAATGGGGCGAGTTTATTGTGTCCCAAAACACTTCTCTAGTAGATGATGTGTATCAAGAGTTGATTGTTATATAATATAGAATTATTCCATGCATTGATGGGAATACAAATAAAGAATTATTACTACCAAACTAGAGAGACTTTAGAGTTTCAATGAGGCATCACGATATTTTCACGTCTCATACAGTGTTTTTGTTCAGAATAAAATGATACACTTTAACGCACTGTGAGCAAAAATAAACACAGCTGACGTATGACACAATGACGATTCAAATATACAACGATTTGATATGTGGACAGATTGAGATCAAATATATCAAATGTAACATTTTATGAACATGCGCACTGTCAGTATGTTTGTATAATATGTAAACAAAATCGTACCACCTAATTGAAACTTTACAGTCTCTAGTTTGGTAGTAAATGGAAAAAAACCGACAGAATATGTTAGCTCTTTGTATATGTACAAACGTGGGAGTACGTTTTTCTGTTTGTGAGGGTTTCCATCACATTTCATTTATTTAATTACTATTACACAGTGATCCAAAATGTAGTGCAATCATAGCCGGATCAGCGAAGGTGTTGAACAAACTGAATGTGTGAAAGGGTTATATGATTGTAAATTCATGTGTGAAAATACTTGTCAGTTATCACTAGTGTCAACCCGTTGTGATTATATTAATGGCGTTATTTCGAACGGCTGTTTTTATATGTGAGTTTTCATATCTGAGAAAGCGATATGTCGTCGTGTATTGGGAATCATATTTCAAGGACTGAGTTGAAATTAAGCATATCTTCGAACCCTTAATGAACGCACAGTTTATTTTATTTCTAAAAACTGTTATATATTATATTATATTCGCCGACATGATCACATACACCTTTGTTGTGTAATGTCAAAACCCAATACTACAATGTATACCTGTTCATAATTGAATCATGACGGCTACTGTCTAAATATGGTATTGCATAGTAATAGTAAGTTGTCCGTGCAACTCCATGCAATGTCAGTTATTTGTACATGTTTTTCCTGAGGAATAGGGGACATTGATTCAATTCAGACAATCCCCTACTCAGACGATGCTATTATAAACAAAGTGCTTCGAAGAATAAAAAGATCTAATTTTTGACATTTTATAGTTACGTAAATTGACTATTATAGACTCTGGTTTGACAACGCGAGATGGAAACCTTACGGCGATAGACAGTGATTACGTTATGCTAACAATATCAGCCACATTCACAGTACGATGTTAATAAACGGCTACTACGTCTCTCTGTATGTCTCTCATTATGTGCCTGACTGTCTGTCTGTCTGTCTGTCTGTCTGTCTGTCTGTCTGTCTGTCTGTCTGTCTCTCTGTCTCTGTCTCTGTCTCTGTCTCTGTCTGTCTGTCTGTCTCTCTCTCTCTCTCTCTCTCTCTCTCTCTCTCTCTCTCTCTCTCTCTCTCTCTCTCTCTCTCTCTCTCACCTCTTATGTTACCACATGTTGATTCTGAACGCTGACTCTGCTATGCCCGAATGTTTAGATCGATAGTAGAAGTGTCATTTTTAGTTCTAGTGATATGTAATATAATAGTTCTACTTCAGGAACTGATTACTTAAGTGTTTATTCAAGGCCATTTCTGACATGTTTGTGGGTGTAGCGCTAATTATGTGTTGAAGCAAGTTGTTCCAAATGTATGTACGTTTGTTTGTTTGCTTGCTTGCCCATCTGTCTGTCCATCCATCCATCCGCCCACCCTACCTCCTATCCACCCCTCTCTCGTCGCCTCCTCTCGCCATATATGTCTCTGTCTCTGTCTAGATCTCTGTCTCTGTCTCTGTTCTTCTTTCTATCTGAATTGCTTTAGTGTTATAAACTTTACAATTAATATTCTTTTAAATTATTAACAATATCAATTCAATTCTGTAGATGTTGAATAATTGTTAGTTTGTTCGGCTTCATAACTAATCACACCAACACGTGACCACAGAGAAAGTTGAAATGGACGTACCAGTTCCCAATGAATCATTGAACATGATCCTTACAATTGTTCGTTATTCAGTACAGGCTAAATCGTTTATTTGCCGATGACTATATACGTAACTATACCCTGTGGCAGTATACATACCAAAGAGTAACACTCGTCTATGGCTACATTGCATGTTCTACAGTGGATTAAGACTAGGGTGTACTTGTACATTATAACAATACATCTATTGTTACTAGTATGTAAACGTGACTCAGCTCACCTATTATTTTCTTTTACATTTAGACTAGACGTATAAATTCTAACTAAACAGAAATTCTAAAAATTTGAAAACCACTTCTTGTTCAAATGAAATTTAATTTTTTTTTTCCGAAATGTAATCTTGAAATCAATAGTTAATAGATATATTTCGTTTTAATGTGTGGGTTTCTTCGTTATTCCACGATGACCATAATATCTATAAATGATGGTTCCTCTGAGAAAAATGAGCGTGGCGGGGGTTTGGATGGGGTCCCTTTTTTCATTTTGAATGTAACAAATTACTTCCCCACTTAACCGTTTGGTAACTCCATATTTATTTCATCAGTAGTTAGCAACGTTCACGTAATATTACATGTTTATATAGTTTGACTATTCTGTTATGGTCCCTAAGAGTACAGTGTATATTATATCGGATCCTTGTGCCAATTTATAGGTCTTTACCAGTACAGCACTTTGATCACGACATTGAGTGTGGATGGTGATTTCTTAACGTGTACCGTTATGTACCATTATACAGTTTCAGTGCACTCGTTATGCATCACCACTCTGCAGTTTTATTCTCTACGATTGCTACAGTATATACGTCAGGAGATCCAAAACACCTGTACAGTCACTGTGTGAGCAATTGGTGTCTTTGTTAACCAATGGATTCTTAATCTACTGAACTAGGACTTGTGGCACTCATTTCAAACATATAAAAATCGGTCACGTCTACATTACATGGTCACAAGGTTGAATCGTATATACTTTATATATCTCGATATTTGACACTTAAATTACGGTTCTCTATTTCAGTTCATAGCTAGGTTTATTTAACCACAGCCCCTGCACGTGTACGGCGGTCTATGATATGACTGACAGACACCCTCACTTTGACCTCCACCTTCTATTATTTTAGTCATATTGACGTAAACCAGACAAACATTGTCTTTGTAGCAAACTTGGATATTGTGGCAATGAAAGGAAAAAGTGTTTTGGATCAATGATGCATTAGGGGTGAATGATCTCCGTAGCTTTGTAGATCAGAAATGCAGTGATGTCTAGTGCAGTTTGAAGTAAATATACTTTCTTCACTAATCAAATTTCCACTGTTTGTACAATTCATGATGTATGTTGTTTCAGGTGTTGAAATACGTCATAAATATTTAATATAATACTATTTCTAAGGTTACGTTTAAGAGATAATATTGCTCAAGGCTCAATTCGGATATGGATTAACATTTAGGTTTAAAATACAAATGTAGGTGTGAAATATGGTTATACGGCAGAACTATATAAAAAAAGGTTTGCCCAGACCAAATGAATGATCCAATGTTATCCTTATTAAGATAGTACTAATGTGAAGACTTGGGATTGAAGTATTTCCCTTTTAAATAAAACTACTGTATCCCTGTAAGAGTCATTCATTGACGTTTTTCAAATATGGTTTATCAAGAAAGACATACTAAACGATTCAATATGTCAGACCTATTTATATTTTAACTTGACACAACAAGATCAAGTGTTTAAAGTAAATACAATGACATGCTGTGTAAGACTAGTAGCGTCACAAGTTAACTTACCTTATATTAGACCGATATCATCTTCTTATAGTCACCGTGGAAACAAACACACTCAGTATCTTCATCAATGTGGTTGTGAGTCATAAATCACACTGCTGTCAGTCGTGTAATTGTACATAGTTCCTCTCTTAACAACGCTGTCATTGCCTACTATAGCGGCACATAATATATCACCGAGTCAGTGTCTTGCTCCTAATGGTATCACGCATGCGTTTTCAACCTTTCAAGCTACCAAGAAAGTTCTTCTTGTATTTAGCAAAATGATTGGTTCTTTCAAAGTTATTGTTTTACTTAAGGGCCTTGCATAGCCAATGGGATTTGTCGTTTTGTAGGTTAATAGTTTGTTGATTGTTGCCATCGACAACGAAGAGCTATTGTATAGAATATATTAAGTATGTGTCTATTGAATTGCTATGAAAGGAAACGAGAAGCCATTGTTGACTATTGAGGTAGCAAATGAGAATTGTGTAAAGCCATGTTGTCTTTGTGTCAGCTATTTACAGTTAACTTGATTACCCCTTCCCCGTTAGTATTCATTCCTTCGACCTGAACCTGGAGTGCTAGCATGACGAGAGACATTTACGGTGCATATGGACTCCTAAAATACACAGTACTTTTATAGCCCGAGGATTGATTTTAGTCAGTACCTTTCTGTATAATTGCGGCTGTTACTGAGTATAAGAAAGGTGATATTTGAGATGAAAACAAGTGTCGTTCTACTTGAGATACTGTGTATTGGTACAGGAACGTATCAATAGGTGTTGTTTGCCAGTTGTACCGTACATGTTGTCACGTCATTCAGCCTGAAATCAAGCTTTTGCTTTTAAAGTGGTGCCTCATAGGGTGACATGACACGTCGTATCTTCTGGACTGTGGACTGCTCGTCTATGTACAAGATGGCAGATTGACAGGACGGCAACATGTTAATTTACTAATTGCTTGACAGCTTTTCCTTCTTCTCGTACTTTCACCACTGACAGTAAACACGATAATTATATCGATTGGTTTTTTTTCACCACAATAGTTGTTACATCACCATCATTTGATTGACCTCGATTGGAGCTCTTTGTGTATTACCACAGTTTAGTGTTGTGTTCAGGGTCAGGAGCAAGCTATCTAATATTGCAATTAACAATTGGTACATCATCAGTGTAGTTCTAGTTCGATAAGTGGGGTTATATAATTTGACACATCATTGCTATATGCATTCAATATATTACATTTCTTTTCAGAGAAGCTTGCCCAAGCTGTTAAACGAACTATCAGTGCGCGTGATCACAAGGTTTCATTTGAGATAGACACAAAAAAGATACTACAAAAACATCAATCACACAGTGTGGACTCTTAATTTAGTTAATGATATAAACAGTAACTGCATGAAATAAATAGTCCAGTTGTTGCCGACCATGGATTTTGTTTGAACTTCAAGGAATTATACCAGCGTGTGTATTGTAATTGTAGTAGTGGGCATGTTGTTACTGTTTATATCATTAATTAAATAAAGTGTAAGTTATGTCTGTGTGTTATCTTTATTGTGTTTATCTCAACATGAAACCTTGTGATCAGGCTCACTGATCTTAATAATTTATTTAATAGCTTGGGCAAGCTTCTTCAAAAAGAGCTATAGTACAGGACTACATAGAACATGTCTTCAGTCCATACATGGTCCTGTTTGTGTTTGCGAGGGAAATTTTCAGGGTTATAAGTGTAAATAATTAATTTGTGTTTTAGATTATTAATTACAGAAAAGGGATATGAAGGATACAGCATTACAGCATAGTTGTATGATTTCATAAATGTTTGAGAATTACATTTATCAACATTTGTTTATAGTCTTTGTACCGTGTGTTCATCACAAAGGTTATTTCTATTGTGACAGTCCAAGTTGTTTTAAATCGTCTCCTGAATAAAGTTCTTAACACTGTTGGAGGATAAGTTGCATTATTAAACGTAGACACACAATGAAACACACACACAGGGACACACACAGACACAGACACAGACACAGGAACAGACACATACGTCATACATACATACATACATACATACATACATACATACATACATACATACATACATACATACTTTCATGTACATACATACATACATACATACATACATACATACATACATACATACATACATACATACATACACACATACACACACACACACACACACACACACACACAACTCACACATTCTTGACGCCATGCTTATAAGTATCATTTATTCTTTCTGTATACAAATCTGTAATGTGACGAATCGATTCACAGAAAAAATATTAATTATGTTTTATTTTATTTTCTTGGTTTATTTACAGATAGAAGTATTAAAATACCTGCTGTACATCTTGAACGAGAAGATATCATTTTTTTTTTACAAATCTTACAAAATATAGAGTAAAATCGTGACAAATTCTACCCTCCATTGAAACAACTTTAGTGTCAATGTCATGACAGGCCACATAAATTTGGTTAGAAAAATAAAAATAATAAACTAAACTACACTAAATTAAAATAAAATAAAATAATACATTTCGTGAAATCATTTATAACAAGGCTGAGGCTGCCTCCTATACTGCAGACACTCAGAACAGTAAACATATATATAAATTTACAAATACATCAACAAAGCATCTCAACTTACTGTATCATACGAGTTCATTAAAACCAATTATGTTATGTCAGTAATTAATGATTCCTGAAGTTATCACAAGGAGTTAAACTAAATTGTAATACTATTTCAAGTGGTGTTATTTATAAACAAAGAAATTCGTAGACGTTTGTATAATGCGTAGAAAAAAAAATATTTGGATTTGTAATTTATTTGGAAATTACTAGACTAATTGTTATGTTTATCAAATCATTGACTAAAATTTTGCGATTAATTTTTCAAGTATAATAATATTATGGAAGCTGTTTTATCCTTCTTTGGCAATTCCCATTAATGTAAAGTACTGTACAATGTGCATGTTGTTGGTTTTTACTTAATACTTAGGAAAGGAATTATAGCTTCCTGTTTTGTTATTGAAATTTAATAAATCAGGTAATTATGTGGTTGGTGGGTTAGTACAGTCACGTGCATTGTAACTACCAATGAGTGCCCATCCAGGGATTGGCGTGTTGGTACGTCACATGCAATGTAACTGACAAATGAAATGTCTATCCAATAATTGGTGGGTTAGTACAGTCACGTGCGTTGTAACCAATGAAATGGCTATCCAATGATTGGTGGGTTAGTACAGTCACGTGCAGTGTAACTACTAATGAGTGCCCATCCAGGGATTGGCGTGTTGGTACGTCACATGCAATGTAACTGACAAATGAAATGTCTATCTAATGATTGGTGGGTTAGTACAGTCACGTGCATTGTAACCAATGAAATGTCTATTCAGTGAATTCCAATTCATTCAGGAAATTCAAAAAATACTATGTAAGCCTTAGTGGTTACATTTTGTAAAAGAAAAAATCAAAAAATATTAAACCACTGGCGTCATTTCCATTTTGCATTCTTAATAAAAAAAAATATTCCACCTAAATATTGTTATTTGTTTGAATAATTACTTTTAGATATTGTTATTGCTTTGTTATTGATATGATTTCATGACTATAATAATAATAATTAATAATTGATAATGTATTCGGGGTTGACCTATATGAAGCAATAGTGCACCTCTGTTTATGTAAGTGTGGGAAAGTCAAACCATGACTGTACCCATCTTTGGTTGAAAATATTAACATTGCTGTGATTGGTTGAAATCATTCCTATACCGTTGTGATTGGTTGAAACTGTTAATTAATATGCGATTATTCTAAATTATGTTTTACATTACTAGGATTGGTCGAAATTATTTACATAGAGTTGTGACTAGGTGAAAGCCAAATTCAAGAGAGAAGTACTGTGACCAAACATCTTGTGGATAGATACAGGACAAATGACATACGTGGAGATTAGGCCAACATGTTACAGTGTACAATTTAAGAGCTAACGATTCTGATTGCCTTTATACCAGTGGAAAGACAAATACACAAGTGTGAAAAAACACTGTATTTTATATTACAATATGTACAGAATCAGTTATGTGTTTAATTGATTGGAAAATTCCAGACATAGGAAAATAATCAGAATGCGCTAAAAATATAAATATATATAAAACCATAATGAAGCATAAGGTAGCAATATCCGTTTTGACCTATGACCTTTCTGTCCAATCTAATCGAAATATTACAAGGTTTTGTTCCTAGTCGGGCAATTGTTAGTCTGCTAACTAGCGTGTCGTACAGTTAGTGTTTGTAATCAGTGTGTCATGCCTCAGACCTTAGTGGTCTGAGTTCAAGCCACATGTAGTTCATCAATCGTCGTGTGGAGAGTCATGTCTATCACGTGATTTCCTGTGGCGCTTATGTCTGTCACGTGACCTTTCCCCGCGCTTATGCGATCTTCGCCTCTCTTTCTCATCGTCAACCTCTGTAGTCACAAGATCGGAGTCGTCTGTTTTACGTATTTTCATTTCCAATTCGTGTTTCTCGAAGTTGTCTGATACTGGTGGTACATGTGCTGGTGCGCTCCGTCCAATATCGCTATCCTCACTATACTGATGACGTGAGTCTCGATGGTGACTTGATCTGGGACGATGACGGCGACGTTCTCGTCTGCCATCCCTGCTGTCATCACGTGAACGGCGGTGGTGACGTCTTTCTGAAGACGACCGACTACGGCGGTTTGAAGACGACCGAGGGCGGTCACGGTGTTCCGAGGAAGAGTTGTGGGGATCGTCTTGATCATCATCGACAGATCGACGTCGGTGGTGTTTTTTATGCGAGCGACGCACGTGTTGTTTATCTGGTGTTGGTGAACGAGGTCGGTGGCTTTCAGGTGTGGGTGATCGGGGGCGCTCTCCATCTTTATCAGGGTCATCAAAGCGTCGACTTCTCTTTGGAGACTTTGATGGAAGTGGTTGTGGTGTTTCATAGTGATGGTTATCATCATTTGATGGAGGTGATCTATCTGAGGTATCTGTTTCGTGACGAGGACTTCCACCATTCACTGCATTCACAACAAAATGGTCTAATACTCTAGGCTTGTCACTATAGGAATGGCTCTTTACTGGTTTTAGCTCCTGTGGACCAATCAGGTTATGCCTCTTCTTTTTCTTCTTGTGTTTCTTGCTTTTCTTAATATACACAGGCTGTTCCCGACGTAGATCCAAGTCTGCGGTCTGTGGGCGACCTCCTACGGGGGTGTGACTCCTAACTGGCGGAATAGATAGACTCTTACTGACTGGTATTTCATTGTCGATAGTATAAGCTGTGTTGATTTGTCCGTTGGTGTACGCTACATCCGGGTTACCTGCAGCTACAGGACTTGGCGCCATTTCAGCTCTGTCTTCATCTTCAATTATTTCTTCATTTGCTGTCAACGAAAAGATACCAAAATGTCAATCATACAGCAAATACTAGTATCAAATTAAATTTAGTTATGACACACAAATGTGAAAGTTTAGTTTGTATTGCTTAGGTTGCAAGAATCAAAAGAAAGTAAAATATAGTTACTTGGGGATGGTAAATTGGAAACGAATACGACATTTTCATCCGTCTACTGTGGACTTTGATCAATGCAATGATTTCATTATGCCGTGGTACTATGTCTCTTTGGATTTACCCTTCCATAGAAATGGTATTTGTCCGAAAGTTTAGTTATATATTATAAGAAATGGGCTGTGTTAAGATAAATTATATCAATATCTATATATGACAACTGCCAATACACACACATCCACACACATACACACACACACATACACATACACACACACACACACACATACACATACACACATACACACACACATACACACATACACATACACACACACATACACATACACATACACACACACATACACACACACACATACACATACACACATACACACACATACACATACACACACACATACATACATACACACACACATACACATACACATACACACACACATACATACATACATACATACATACATACATACATACATACATACATACATACATACATACATCCACACACACACACAAACACACATATATACATACATACATACATACATACATACATACATACATACATCCACACACACACACACACACACACACACACACACACACACTGCACTGCACTGCACAATGATGTATATGGTATTATATATCCATGTTGTACCATGATACACAGTTTTGAAACCTGTATTACATTTTCACTGTTTATCATAAATGTTTCATACTTTCTCCTAGATAATTACACCAACTTTCAGGATTATGTTTGAGTAATTTGAAGTAATATATATCATATGACATGAATGTGAGCTACGACTACTTACATAGTGGTTCTTTTTCCTGTCGCTTTTTCCACCACAGACAATAGAACAAGACCAAACTAACTATGATGACAATGATCACTACTATCACTATGGCAATAACGATAACAAGGGATAGCTTACTCCAGGTTCCTCCTTCCCCTGAAAGAAAATTTAGGAGAGATGGTTAAAAATTTGACTGTAAAGAACGTCCTCATCAGTCTCCTTACATTTGTTTGTTTGTGGAAAGGGATAAGAAGAGCGCCTCAACGGTCGATCTCTCAGTCTAGTTAAGAGTGGGTGCCTATCGATCACACATTGTTGTGTGCAATATGAATTGATTGCATATTATCACATTACTTCTGTGATTGTCATCAAATTAATATGTTAACCAATATTGTTCGCTTGTTCTTACACGTGAAACGGTTGACACTGCAGCGAGATTTAAAGGCTTGCGTTAACAGAGAGAATTACTGTGAATTGAAGCAAAAACTCACCAACTATTTCGATCTTCGCAGTCGCAGATTCGGTGTAATTGGCGGTAGATGCTAAACACTCAACCATTGATTCGTCCATGTCTTTGGTAATATTAGCTATAAATAGTACTGTGCTGTTAAACAGTAGGTGAAACCGTTCGTCTGTCGATGTATCAATCTCTTCGTTATCAAATGACCAGACATATTGAAGAACTCTCTCAGTGCTAGTTACTTCACATGTAAACATGCCTTCATCTCCTACCTCCTTTTCTAGAGTTGCAGGTTGTATCTCAACCACCACTTGTTTCGCTGTATAAAGAAAATATACAAATGAAGTTAATATTATTCACTTGTAAAACATTATTGCTGCATGATCTTTATTTTTTACAATGAATAAGAGAGACATAGACATTTTTAAATGGGGGACAAGCTGGGGGGACAAGCTGAGTTTTATGTTTTGGGCGAAACATTTGCTGCATATTTAAAAGTTCCATGTAATATTCTACTTACTGAAGCATACATAGCCATCACGGTTTCCAGACTAACCCTGTGCCTTTGTATAATGGAAAAACTAATCAGGGTTGTACCTATGTATGACGAAACACTAGCTCTGTCAATTTAATGGTTCCGATTAAGATATGCAAGGCATTAGATAGAAACAGTGAGAAAAGTCACGTACATTTTACACTCAGTGGTGAGAATGAACACATCTTTGGTTCGGAGTAAGACAGGTGTGTTGAGGTGCAAGTAAACAGCGCCCCCTCTAAGTTATCATCCACAACAAAACTGAGGTGGCTGCTTATCCCATTCTCGGTTTCAGTGTATGTTGGTTCAAGGTTTTCATCATCTCTACTCCACTGTAAGACTGCTGCAGGATTGCCACCATTAGAATAACAGGATAACACGACAGTTTGACCTCTGATGACGTCACCTGTCATTGCACAGAGTGGATATTCCTCCCCAGGGCCAACTAAGCCTATAGTGACAAAGAAGTCGCTACATCAGCATGACAGTAAGGAAGGTGGGCGGGAAAACCTACCACTGTGAATGGGTTTGATTTTCATCTACGTTTTAATTCTAGAATTTGCCAATATCAGTGTAGTAGATAGGAAGCAATTATTTAGTTGTTGACAATAACAACCAGCCAAATTTCCATCACTTAAACAAGCAGAAGTAAGCATTTGTTTTCAATCTAGAGAAAATGAAAGGTTTTCATTTGGATATAACTACTAAAACTGACAACAGATGTCCACCCACTCTGACAGACACAACATTAAAGAAGACACGATAAACCAAATACATGACTGAGAAGATTGGCATAGATTTAAAATATGCATCACGTGAGTATAGTTTTTATATCAAATTAATCATGTATATGACAACCCCATTCCTCATCCTATTGGTTTATTTTCATATTTTAACCTTTCATTGACCTTTCAATCAATTGTGGAAATGTTTCTTTCGAGACAAACATGATTTTTGCGCACGCATTTTCACATACCTTGTGGTTGGGTAGTCGCCGCTGGTGGTCTGGTTGTCACTCTAGCAGGTGTTTGTTCCTTGGCTGTGGATTGTTCCTGGACTGTTGTAACTGCCTTGGTTGTTATCTTCGCTTGCGTAGTTGGAGTAGTAACTGCATGAAAGGGAGTCAATAACTGTCAATATTCAATTGATATACAAAACTAAGTCATGTTTTCATTGCGTATCACTTGAAATCAGCATCTGATACAGCGCAATGCAGGTTACCGTTCACTTGCTCTGTTTGATACAACCATGCAGAAACTGCACATGTTACAGTGTCTTACTACATTATGTCTAAATTGAAATGTAGTGCCACCATGAAGATATCAGCTGCAGACATCCATATATTGACGTCAACGTCTAGTTAGAGTATATCTAAAATGTATTCAGCTTACATGAAGCAATAAATTGCGATATTGCCCTTTTAAAGTGTAGAATGTGCAATGTCTTATATATTTCTGTGTGATTGTATCAAACTGGGTGAACAGTAAACTGCAACGCGCTGTATGACATTCTCCTGCATGATTGGATAATATTTGGTCCGTGGAAATCAATAATAAAGAATATAAGACATGCTGTAATACTTCATTGACCCCTGACCTCGTCTGTAAGATACCACGTGTTACAATTAAATGTTCTATCAGCAATTACTACTCTACGTGAAAGCTGTACCAGCTGCTACTGGAATATTTCTTGATATAATTGAGATACAATGACGTAATCATAATATTGTACACCCTGCACAGTAGTGAATCACATGATGTGGGTAAACATATTTGTGTAGCAATACACATAGTATGGTGCAATATAAATGATTTTGGGGTCCGCACCCAATAACCAGCACCCCAATGAATCCCGATTTCAACTTATTACTATACTAATTATACATAAAATAGATCTCTAATTGACATGTACAATGTCTAATTATTGGTATTTTTAACATTTTTCAATGAATTTATTGCTGGTTGTCTGATAAAAAATAATGGCTCAGTTGCAGCTTGTGAAGCCTGACAAGAACTTGGAAAAGACATGACGTATCTTACAATCTACATCTGTCCTACTCTATCTTAGAAAAAAACATGAATGTACTTTTCATGATTCAGCAGGGCTTTTGATTCATACATCAGATTTGGGTGTGTCACACAAATACATACACAATAGACAAACATCAAGGCAACTACAGCCAATTTCACCTAACCTCACCGAAATGTGGCACAAAAAGTAATTGTATCTTAGTTCGTACGATACTGGTAGATAATGACAGCTCTTCAGACAAACCGACTCAATGCAAATGAAAATAAACTTGTAGCACATTGTTAGCACATTGTTACCAATTAAATCATTGAAGTATCGGGATATGTATACATTTTAAATTGTATATAGTCCACTGCAGTAGGTTGCAAAGTAACTGCTTGATAAGTTGGCAACTGTATTTATTTTCATTTGTAGTCAGTCAGCATGTATAAAATGTTGTCCTTATCTACTACTATATGAACAGAATCAAAATAAATTTGAGACACACACTGTTTCAATGCGGTTAAGTGAAATTGGTTGTATTTTATGCAAAAATTTACACAAAGACACACAGAGTAACTACAGTCCCATCACCATAATTTCTAAGTATATTCTGTATAATGACTATAGCAGTATCATCTATATCCTACCTCCATTGACTGTAGATCTAGCAGCTAGGGTAGTTTGTCTAACAGCAGCAGTTGTACCAGCAGCAGTACTGATAGCACTAGTGGTTGCAGCAGGACTTGCAATTGCAGTAGTAGGAACAGTAGCTGAAGTGGGTGGATTTTGTGTTGAAATGGTGATGGTACTAATGGGCAGTGTAGTCGTAGCTACAGTGGTAGTTTTAGGTTTAGTTGTCACAACAGATGTGAGTTTAGTTGTCACAACATTGGCAGTGGTGTATGGTGTCGATTTATCAGCAGTGGTGGTGGTGGTGGTTGCAGCAGGGATTGGTGTGGTGGCAAGTGGTAGAGTTGTGATAACTTTGGTGGTAGCTGGAACAAGTTTGCATTGCAGAGTTAAGCGTGCGACCAAGCAGGTTGATGATAATCGCTTTGACATGTACAGGTTAAGGATGGAGAAGCTTATATTTAAAGCAGAGAGGAGGAGTGATTAGTCCAAAAGGCTCTCGCAATTGCCAAACACAATTATCTCATTAACCCACTTTAACGCATATTATATCATGGTTATATAAATCAATTAGCCCAGCATCAATCACAATTTCCACCATTAGCAAATCAATTACTGTCATCACTTGCATCATCAACCAATCAACTGTCATCACTTACATCATCAACCAATCAACTGTCTCCACTTCCATCGTCAACCAATCAATTGTCATCATATCCATCATTAGCCAATCAACTGCTATCATCAACAATCAACTATTATCCCTAACATCATCAGCCAATCAACTATCAACACTTACATCATCAACTAATCAAAATCAACTATCACCACTTCCATCATCAGTCAATCAATTGTCATCACTTCCATCATCAGCAAATAAACTATCATCACTTACATCATCAACCAATCAATTATCATCACTTACATCATCAACCAATCAATTGTCATCACTTACATCATCAGTAAATAAACTATCATCACTTACATCATCAACCAATCAATTGTCATCATATCCATCATCAACCAATCAACTATCATCACTTACATCATCAACCAATCAATTATCATCACTTACATCATCAACCAATCAATTGTCATCACTTACATCATCAGTAAATAAACTATCATCACTTACATCATCAACCAATCAATTATCATCACTTACATCATCAACCAATCAATTATCATCACTTACATCATCAACCAATCAATTATCATCACTTACATCATCAACCAATCAACTATCATCACTTCCATCATCAGCCAATCAACTATCATCACTTACATCATCAACCAATCAACTATCATCACTTACATCATCAACCAATCAACTATCATCACTTCCATCATCAACCAATCAACTATCATCACTTGCATCATCAACCAATCAACTATCATCACTTACATCATCAACCAATCAACTGTCATCACTTACATCATCAACCAATCAACTATCATCACTTGCATCATCAACCAATCAACTATCATCACTTCCATCATCAACCAATCAACTATCATCACTTCCATCATCATCAACCAATCAACTATCATCACTTGCATCATCAACCAATCAACTATCATCACTTACATCATCAACCAATCAACTGTCATCACTTGCATCATCAACCAATCAACTATCATCACTTCCATCATCAACCAATCAACTATCATCACTTCCATCATCAGTAAATAAACTATCATCACTTACATCATCAACCAATCAATTATCATCACTTACATCATCAACCAATCAATTGTCATCACTTACATCATCAGTAAATAAACTATCATCACTTACATCATCAACCAATCAATTGTCATCATATCCATCATCAACCAATCAACTATCATCACTTACATCATCAACCAATCAATTGTCATCACTTACATCATCAGTAAATAAACTATCATCACTTACATCATCAACCAATCAACTGTCATCACTTACATCATCAACCAATCAACTATCATCACTTGCATCATCAACCAATCAACTATCATCACTTCCATCATCAACCAATCAACTATCATCACTTCCATCATCATCAACCAATCAACTATCATCACTTGCATCATCAACCAATCAACTATCATCACTTCCATCATCAACCAATCAACTATCATCACTTCCATCATCATCAACCAATCAACTATCATCACTTGCATCATCAACCAATCAACTATCATCACTTACATCATCAACCAATCAACTGTCATCACTTGCATCATCAACCAATCAACTATCATCACTTGCATCATCAACCAATCAACTATCATCACTTCCATCATCAACCAATCAACTATCATCACTTCCATCATCAACCAATCAACTATCATCACTTACATCATCAACCAATCAACTATCATCACTTACATCATCAACCAATCAACTGTCATCACTTCCATCATTAAGACATCTATCCATACTAATTAGATTTATATGTGTATCAGATTCTGTTATCTACCAGAAAATGTTACAATATTTTTGAGTATAACTGATGTTAGCAATTACATATAGATTTGTAGACCTTTGACCACCTGTTATTACCACCAGGTTATATTTTGCGTTAAATCGTGTATATCTACCACCACCACCACCACCACCTCCACTACCACCACCATCACCACCACCATTGAAAGATATTATTGTTAATAGCAACAACAGTATTAGTAGTAGTTATGCTCTGTTAGTATTTTATGTTATTAGTAGTAGTAAAAAAAATCGTTCATTCATCCAGTTGAAGTTTATTTTGATGTTGTTGTCATCATCATCATCATCATCATCATTGTTGTTTTTTGTTATTATCAAGCTGTTGTTGTTGTTGTTGTTGTTGTTGTTGTTGTTGTTGTTGTTTCAGGAAGCTCCAAGTGTGGTCGTCGTCTTTCTTGCGACTACTGCAGAGTTGTAAATTTTAACATTGAACATAGTGTTGTTGTCAATATTGTCATTTTTTAAAAGTTTTTTGTAAAAACAAATGTTACCTTGTGGAACTGTTACAGTCAGTGTGGCAGGATTTGACGTAATAGATTCTATGATACCCTGTACATCAGCGAAACATAAATACTCTCCCTCATCACTCGATTGGGCATTGGTTATTTGTAAATTATATTCTCCATTTGATTGATCACCTGTGATACTATATCTGCAAAAAGAAGAAAATAAAAAATTGAGTCTCTGTAACGGTCCATGAAGTTTGAAAATTAACAAAAGAGTTAATAAACACTCGAGGCAGAGTTTTCGATTCTTGGGCGTTAATTCACTCATTGAAGTAATAGTGCAATCAGGTCAATGCGATACACTTGTATCTGCTATTAACTTGAATGATTTGGGTGCTGCAATATAGCAACTTAATAACTTACTCAACTTTTAAAATCTTGAAAAGAAGCTCTTCTGCACTTGACATGTGTTTAGTTTTATTGGGGATTTCCTGCAAAGGTTTATGGGAAAACCTCTGTTGAGGACACCTATAGTACTCTCATCTTTGTTTTGATACTCTTTGGATCTATATGGAAATCAAAGAGTACTTACCTGGCTGACAAAGTCGCCTCAACGATAATTGTCTCAACACTGAGTACTTGCCCAGTATTTTGCTTCAGCCACAGGAGATCGCCAACTTTGTTGTCGACAGCACATTGTAACACAGCTGTGTTACCTTCGTCTACTGTCGTGTCTTGTGGCTCTGTTCGAAATGATTGTGGTGGTGATGGCGTACCTGTTGATGGTTGTGTAGCTAGTAGAAAAAAACGAAAATACCAAATAAGGTAAAAACTTATATGATACAACGGATGTGATTTTGTATAAAGCAATTGTCAGTCTCGATAATTTTTTAAATATTTCAAATTTATATTGCTAGGAACCATATCTGTCACTTTCTGATAAAACAAAGTTTAAAACAAATTAATTCAATTTTTTTATTCCATCGATTCGATTCATCCATTCTATTCGATTCACTTCACTTCACTTCACTTCACTACACTACACTACACTACACTACACTACACTACACTACACTTCACTTCACTTCACTTCACTTCACTTCACTTCACTACACTACACTACACTACACTACACTACACTACACTACACTACACTACACTTCACTTCACTTCACTTCACTTCACTTCACTTCACTTCACTTCACTTCACTTCACTTCACTTCACTTCACTTTAATTTAATTTAATTTAATTTATTTTAATTTAATTTAATTTAATTTAATTTGATTCAGTTCATTTCAAATTAATCCAATCCACTTCAAAAACCAAAACTTGTTTGGGTCTTTGTAATCCTTAATCATAAATGACGGGAGTGTAGATGCATAATTATAGAGAAGGGATATCGCTATCGTTCACTGTGATGCCTAACTTTACTCTCCAGTTTAGAATAATTGAAGTGTGGAATCTTACCTAACTCTACTCGCAGGTACATATACACTTGCCTAACTGTGCTATTGTTAAGCACATACAGCCTTGCACTGTATTTCTTTGTACACTTTGCTCTAACATAAAGCACGGCGATGCCTAACTCCACTATCCTGCATGTGCAAAATTGTGCCTAACTCGACTTATATCGGGACCTATCCAAGACAGATGTACAATGTAGGTGTGCAGACATACATCTTAAGGTTGGTGTTTCTATATTTTCTATATTTGATTTGTTGTTGTTGTTGTTGTTGTTGTTGTTGTTGTTGTTGTTGTTAATAATAATAATAATTCTGAATGGCTGATGTCATACTAATTTACATCAACAAAACTTACTTGTTAATACTGTGAGAGTAACTCCAGGTGTAGAAGTGGCAGCATTACCACCACCTTGAGCTAAAATACAATAATATGTACCAGCGTCATCTTCTTGTAAATCACTAAGTGTTAGAAAATATTCTCCATTGGATTGGTCGCCAGTAATTGAATATCTGTAGAAAAGAAACGAATTGGTTTACTATACTAGTGTCGTGTTAGTGTTGTAGGGAAGGGTTACGATGATACTTTGTGTCCTACTCACACACACACACACACACACACACACACACAAATAAATACATACATACATACATACATACATACATACATACATACATACATACATACATACATACAAACACACAAATAAATAAATACATACATACATACATACATACATACATACATACACACACAAATACATACATACATACATACATACATACATACACACACACACGCACAAATAAATAAATAAATAAATAAATACATACATACATACATACATACATACATACACATACATACACACACAAATACATACATACATACATACATACATACATACATACATACATACATACATACATAATATTGTCACATACAGACAGACTGACTGTCTGTCTGTCTGTCTGTCTGTCTGACTGACTGACTGACTGACTGACTGACTGACTGACTGACTGACTGACTGACTGACGACTCACCTGTCAACATTTAGTAAAACCTCGGTATCTCGACTTATCAATCGACCAGTTCTGATCCACATCAGCTGACCCGTTTTATCAGAAGATGCACACTGCAATGTGACTGAGCTGCCAAGGAAACCAGACGCGTCTGAAGGTGTGATGTCGAATGTCTGCTGACCATTCACTGTAACAGACAAGGAGTATATTAATGACAATCAAACTCTCATAAAATCTAATTTATTGATTACTGTAGTCTGAAATCTCAACAAAATACCCAATCCTCATCCGTATGGCCACTTTAATATCGATACACCGATTAGTAGTTACGGCCCGTTTCAAACTAACGTTCACCTAATCTGTCTGATACAAACACCCAGAAACCGATAAGGAACTGCATATTCTATACTATAAAGATTACAAAATCGAAATTTCTTGCTACATTTTGCCTATTATAATGTAAACCATTTAAACGTGCTCCAGACGCACGCCCTCAAAGTCTTGACGTCTGTATGGTGGTACGTTTGTAGTTCAATTTCATTTCATTTAGACAGAATGTTGCAAGAAACTGTATTCATTCAATCTTGCTAAATTTAAGTTACATTGTATCATGTGTAGTTTCGTATTGGTTTCGGCGTGGTTGTCTCAAACAGAGCCAGTGAATGGTAACTTAAAACGGGCAGTATCATCAAATTTGCGTGATAATCGATCACCGGTTGTGGATCAGACAAAGTCCTCCATGTAGTCCTGAGGTAAAACCTTAATTTTGTTGCAGTGTGTATATAGTGTACAAAGGCAATGTAGAAACTAGGGCAGTCTTTACTTTACATAGGTACTAGATTTAAAGGTCTTTTGTCATTCTGTCTACTTTAGTAGAGAATAAATGAACATAAAGGCAAACCGTGGTACTTCTTTTTTAAAGAGTTTTATTCAAACTTAAGTCAAATCCATATCTACATTCGCAGAGTTTTAGTACTCCAGAGAGTAAGTGGTGAATAGCGCTCTCTCGTGTTGGCAACTCGCCAGTTTTTACCCTAAAGCTATGACCCGTGCGTTGAACTCTACACAAATCTGGCATCGATTTTTTATATTCAACTACAAGATATATGTACTTTTTTGAATTCATCATTTTCAATTAGCTTAGAGTTAGTGACACGTAACATATTATCAGTCAGCTTTTCCGCAAGAAAAATATGCGAGTATGTTTTGTTTTTTTATCGTTCGGTAGAACAGCCTGTGATAAATTATGGTTTTTAGCTTTGTGTAGAACGAAGCTGAGAGGTCAGGAAATTACTCCTATGCATAGCAACAAAGGGATAAATGGAAACGCTCATTTCACACGTGATTTCCACCGTGAAATGATGAGATGTAAAAAATTAACTAGCGTTTTATTCGTACGTTGCTCAGTACCAACAGAATATACGATTCCAATAAGCCTTCTTGATTTGCATTGTTGGGTATTTATACTGTACGGTATAGTAGTGGTGAATGGAAGCAGAGATTGAATGTAGTCAATTGTTGGAGTCACCACAGGATTCTTAAACAAAGACGGGTAATTTTGTCACATTTCATACGTTGGAAATGAGTCAGCGCCGAGCTAGAAGTGATATATTTTATTCCATTTCACGGTACCATCACCGTCTGATAAAATCCATTGTACCGACACAGCATCGTTTGCACTTCAACAATAACACCGTCTTAGATGTATTAGTTGTTTATGTGACCTCTAGAAGATACCCAACCTTCAAATATCGTGACCTTTGACCGCCATTGTAAAGCTACGAACTCCACATGTGAATGTCACAGCTAGATATATATACACACACAATACACCTATGATCAATTCAAATAAGTCGACAACAATGTTGTGTTAATTACAGAAACTTACAGAATAGTTGAAAAATCAATTACAATTAGTTGAAGACAACACTTTTAATTATTGAAACTCACAGAGGCAAAAATACATCAATCAATTATTGATAGAACGCACCAGTAGGTAATTTATTAACGTTCTATTTACAATTTTAAGAAATTCGGTATTTTATTGATTATGTTCATAATAATATGTATGAAATTTTCAATCAGTTTTTACATAAAATGTTGTAGAATGGTGAAGTCAGTGAGATTTTCAATCGCTAAGTTCAAACAATTGTTTTCAATCGATCAATTCATTGAAAATATACATTTATCTTTTATGATATAAAAATAATTGTAATCTGTCTATCCAGCATTGCTAACGTAATATTAACTGACATGTCAATGATTTATGGTTATGCAAATTGATGCAAATTAATGCAAATGTAAAGGAACTCATTTTATAACTGTAATATGAGATAAAGGTATGAGAACTAAATTTAATTTAGAAGACCACTCAAATCACCTATAATCCGGATTAAGATTGCATTAATCTTTATAGAACACAACGTGATCGATGGATGATAAATTATTGGGGAAATATACTTGAAGGGATGTAATTAGAATGTATTGTGAATCTACTTTGTAAAATGTGATGTATTAAGCCTCACATTGAAAATACTCATTCAGGTGCTTAAGTGGTCTAAGATTTCAGCCGTGTATTCATTCACAGTTGATTACAAAGTGTTGTGAAATCTGATTGTGAGACGGTGTTGTAAAATGTCTGATTCCCTATACATGCATATTTAGTATGGGTCTGATTTATGAAGCGCTTCACTTGGCAATTTTTTTAACAACAATGTTTATGTTTTATCTACGTATCGCTATGAACACCTTAGATTATTTCCAAGTTGTGTGCAGCTACCGAGGCTGATATACGGAAACACGTGTTTGAAAATAGACCTATGCAATCTATAGTTCTAACGAATTTACAAATTTACGAACTCTTCAATGTTGAAAATTTGCGTTCCAACGTAATTTGTTAAGTTCAATCAGTCAGACGATAGAGAATAAATATTGCCGGGGAAAATAACGGACTTCAAATATTTCACTATTACGTATAGTTGACAAAAAAGGCATAGTGGGGAGAATTGATATCATTTAAATATTCAGCCAATCATCTGACTACTATAATTAATGAAGACAGAGGAGAAGTAATTGCCAATTCTGAAGGTTCAATTATATCGTGTGAATTAATATTTAAAGAAACGACGCCATCTTTGTTTTCAAATCGATCGTGATCGGGTTCTTAAATGCACAACTACATATTTAATTATATATACTGACTTGGCCCTTGCCATCCGACATTATATTTTGTATATATACACAGTTGATCATTTCCTTCGCTATAAAGAAAAACTTAATTAAAATGGAAAAAAAGATAGTATTTTAGAATAATATGAATGGGATCGCTACGAGATTTCGATATTTCGTAGAACAATCTTTCATTTTCTTAGGTGTACATTTGCGAATCGCCTACGTCATTTTGGTTTGAAATGATAGAATAACACAGTAGAGGATAATTTACAACGAAAGTAGTTTTGCAGTCTGTACACGTCTATTAGACTCGCTCTAGATCTATTTCTCATTTATTGACGAGTCTGAGACAGTTCACTTTGAGAGAACGTTGATAAATGATTTTGACCTGTCAGTGTGACAGAGTTCACCATTTCTGAGATTTTCAGCCACGAACATCTTATTACGACATTTTGTTCATAATGAGAACCAAAGCTTATAGTATCGATGTACCATTTTTTGTTACAAACTGTATCACATATTTCCATGATAAATTGAAGACACAAATGTATCAATGTTGTAGTGTCATTGACTTAACGATAATAATGATGTAGTCTAGATAAATACATGAATAAATGTAAGGTGTTTATACTAATAATGGAAATGAATGTGACCACTCGGATTTTATACTATTTTTTTATACACATGGATATGATACGCACATACATACATACATACATACACACACACACACACACATACATACATACATACATACATACATACATACATACATACATACATACATACATACATACATACATACATACATACTATGATGTGCATTCATAAAGCAGACAGACAGACAGACACAAACAATCACAGATGTGTATATATGTGTGTGTGTGTGTGTGTGTGTGTGTGTGTGTGTGTGTGTGTGTGTGTGTTAACAGACATGTAGTTTTTGCATAGTCAGCCTGCTAGTTTTTGTTTCTCTAAGGCAATGATTTGAGATCAGTTCACACCTATGTTTATCAAGCCAATTATTGAACAATTCGATATTTGATTTGAGTACTTACCACCAAACCCCATTAAAGAAGTTACCATGGCAACGAGTAGTAGGTGACAAAGAGTTCTATTTGCCATGGTTTTAGCGTTTTCGACTGTCCAGTATTCTAAACAAAAAGAGAAAATAACAAGGCGGTCAGTGTACACTGTACGTTAGATATATATTATAGATTACATCGACTTTCACAGTGTGCGGTTTGATCAAGTCGACGAAGCGATCACGTATCAATATAAATGGATAAATCAAAGTTACCACACAACTCAACTAATCTTATTTTATTGATATTGATATTTTTGACCATTTTCTAACAATAAATTCGTAGTAAACATTCATTCATATGTTTTGGATTTTTACTCGTGTTAGTAAATCGTTAAATTAGGTATGCAGAAAATCCAGTTTACCTCGAAAATCGAGACTAAAGGATTACATTAGCATATTCATTTGTTTTATTTCATTCCACAATTTTCTCCACTTTGGATAGCGACATGGTAATTTGATTATGGAAAGAAGCAAAATGCAAAATGATGAACGAGCGTGTTTATAGTAAACTGATGACATCATAATGACATGGTGAACAAATAATTCATGTATTTTATTCACTACTAGCAGTAATATCTCGGTGAAATCTTGTTTTCCTTATCTGTGGTAAAATACTCGCTGCGGGTAACACGTCGTTTGCTGTTGTTCACAAATTATGATTCCTAGCCAGAAATTCTTTTCAGCTATAAACGATTGATTGTATCGGTTCTTCATATTATAGAGATTGTACACCAGTGTTTGTCTCAATATGTTGTAGAGATGGTACTGATTGTTTACAGCAGTCCGACAAAAACACTGTCATACTAATACGTCATTTGACGGTGGAAATCTACTATGGTAGTACTTCATTTTAAATCTAATTCCTGGCAGTAACATCTGGCAGATAGTATTCACATCTTATCAAGCACTAGTCAATCACATCTCGTTGCTTTCAAGTTATCTCCATACAATCTGTCACATTTTGACCGTTTCCAAGCCAACAGTGGTTGTTTTGATTATCATTTTGGAGATCTTTTAAATTTCTTTCTATGCTACAGACGTGAATTGTATTGTTAGTGTAAGGCTTGTCCTGTTTGAATTGACTGTGTAGTGTCAATAGGATTGTCTATTGCACACAGACAAAGCAGAACCACCATTTCAATAGATTTGGACATAATGGACGTCTTTTTTATTTATGCTAACAACCAACGAATTCCTGTCGTCTTCACGAGTACACTCTACTCTATAACAACCATATTTGAAATGGAGGAAGAAATAAACCAACAAATTTCGTATCGACGTCGATTATTTAGGATTCACATTTATGTAAATCATCGTATTTTTTGAATTCTACGATTAGTTGCCGTTATGTCACTTCTACAAATATATTACCTTTACTTGAGTGCATACCATAGATTTCAAACATGCTGTCGAGCCGTATAGAATCTACATGAAGGTGTTAGTACCATCGATTCTATATAATATATGCCTATCTAGGTACAGGTACCACCCGAGTCTTTGTGTATGAAACCCTACGCATACACAAGTTACGAAATATACATTTCGATCGATACGAATCAATGAATCATCATTCGACACGGGTAAGCGAAAGTCGATCTGTCATGCCTAGACAAAGTAACAACACGGCATAGCCACGGGGTCGTAAAAAATGCGTTATTATTACTATGGTGATGCGAAAAATAGAAATAAGAACGACCGAGTAATACCAGTTATAACTGACACGCTACGACAGCTAAATTTGCAAGACACGTAGAAGAAACGGTTAATGACCGTTTCTCAGTGCAAATACCGATCTATTGTCTTTTAACGCACGTTCATCAGTGCAAGTACCGTGCTGTCTCAGTGTTGTGAGTTGGTGAAGTATCGTACTATTGTATTACTTCGTGGTCTTTTTAAAACATGGTCACCTCTATGCAATCTTTTCTATAGAATTCAACAGACTGACCTTGTAGCCAGGATATGTGAAATGGTTGTGACACCTACCTTGCGTATTAAATTAGTGGCTATCTTGTGTACAACAGTGTCTGTCTATCTATCCACGTTTAAAGCACAGCAACTCCGTTCGTTCACTATTATCTAGATTTTCAATTCTTCTGAGATTCAGGCTGTATTCTTGGTTCAAAACTGCATGTTTACTGTTACTAATCCATGGTTTAAATATCCGACGTACTCAGGTTTGTTTAGTTGTGTATCTAGCACCTACCGGGTCATGTGTCGTCTTACAGCAACGCTCGCTTTTAACTATCGCTTTTGAATACGAAGACGTTTGAAAACTTTCTATGACCTCATTAAACCACACCCACGCATGCGCAAAGAGAGCCAATCAGGCTTCATCAAGATATTGTCGTCATGGGGACATCTTGTTTTTTTGTTTATCCATGGACCCTGCAGTGAGGTGTGCCCTTTGTAGGTGGATGTGAGTAAGAGTTATCAATCAATCGAAGATAGGACACACCCAATGTGACATTTATAGAAAGTTACTTCACAGATCGATGCTTGTTGTGATCTATCTTGTACTCTGTACTAGAAAGGGATAAGGACTGCTAGAGGAAAGTGTGATTTCTCAAATTGACAAACACACATGACATCTCAACTTGATGACAGTGTAACAGTGATATCCTGGGCAATGATATCAGCCAGACAAACTGATCACACTTTCAATAGAAATATAAATGTTGGGGAACAACTAGTTCACAATGTATCACATCAGTAAAAAAAAAGAGGGGGCGGTCAAACTGCAAAATTCGTCCACATAAAGTTGTGTACACATGATCGCAATAGCTTTACAAGTTAATACAGCAAAATGGCTTACAATATGTACGTAAGGGCGCCCCCTTCCGTCACTTACAAAAAATGGATGAATTGACACCTTCACACACACCCTTGCTCTGGATTGAACATAGGAATATCTCAGATTGTAAACTTACCATCAAGTATATTTAAAGTTGTCTACTTCACATCGTATGTATCGTATCGTATGTGCCTTCATGCATGTACGTACGTATGTGTGTTATGTGGAGGACGGGCTGTTTTCACTATATTCATGTACTACAGGTTATCAATACTCAACAATGTGTCTCTCTACCAGAAATAATATATATTTACATACACGAATACATACATACATACATACATACATACATACATACATACATACATACATACATACATACATACATGCATACATACATGCATACATACACGCATACATACACGCATACATACATACATACATACATACACGCATACATACATACATACATACATACATACATACATACATACATACATACATACATACATACACACATACATACATACATACACACATACATACATACATACATACATACACACACAAATAAACTGTATAAAACAAGCGAATTTTATTTTCAAAGTGACAGTACTAATTATATTGCCATTGGAGATTCGTATGTTATATTATAAACTACATGAAAACTAACAAAATTATAGTTGAGACTATACAAATTCCCCACAAATACAGAATATACAAATAAGATATACTGATATTGACACTGTCATGATTCACATTATGATGAGGTACATGTATGCTCTACATCCAAATTACAAACAAAGGCGGACACATATGTACGTATGAAATATTGGCTAAAACTAATATTTACAAGAATTTTTTTTGTTAAAATAATGTCATACTTAAGTTTACCTGCTGGTGCTTAAAGTGACGTCATTTCGGAATTAGCCACGTGTACTGTGCTATGATTTGAAACAGCCGATTACACGAAACATCGTACTACAACTATGTGAACATAAAATGTATCATAGTAAAGTATTGTGAGTTGTATTTTGTAGAAAATTTCAATGTACATCACATCACATCACATCGCATCACATAACTTACATCACATTGCGTGTTTGTGTAAATATACCAACGTGTAAACATTTTACAGCCTCCAATCTGAGCATACCAACTGTACTGTTTTCAGTCTTAGAAAAGCATTTGAGTCGATATTCTTAAATTCTAGGCTAACATTTTCTTTGTTTCGTAGAATGCAATAAAACGCAATATTGACCTCTAGCTCGTATTAACCATGTATGAAAATATAGCACTTCACAGTAGAAATATAGTTAATTATCACTCTCTGAAACGTCATTAAAATATTTTTAAAAATATGAAATATACACATTTATTTTTTAAGCAAAATAACTGTACGTCAGTCTGTACTAGTTATACCAGGGATGGTGCTGTTTGTCTTTCTCAGTCCACCTCTTATATTTACAACTACAAAACATTAGATACAATAAAGTGTTTGTTGCTGTATTTGTGTTTTCGATTAGTGTGTAGTCTTGTTATTCTAAATATTTCAGTCTTTTGTCAAGGCGTAAAGTTTGTTTGTTTGTTTGTTTGTTTTTCTCATTTAGCCATACACAACGTCCCCCTCTAATGTAGTTCAGTTTAGTCATTATGTTTAAATAACCAAAATACCATTAGCAATCACGTGTTTGGTTATGTTCTTATCATTGGTCCAACCACTTATTGGTTATAAATTTTGATTGGTCCAATCACGTTATCGATTCTAATTTTGTCATTGTTCAATCAGTTGATCAGTTCTGTATCATGTATAACTGAACAAATCACGTGATCAGAACAATGTATGTCATTGGTCTAATCACGGTATCCATTCCTTATTTGTCACCGGTCGTGCATTTGATTGGCTCTGCATAGCAATTGAAAATCACGTGATCAGTTTTCTATTCGTTCTATGACATTAGTTGATATAACCTTTGGTAATGATAGATGTTGACGTGACGCAATCAAATGAAGCAAAATCATTTTAAAAAAAGTAAAAATTTCTCACGTGAAACAAAATTTGTAATACTTGAAATGTTCACAAAACAATACTGATGCCGTAGTAAAATTTTGGCACAACTTTGATGTCATCGTGTGAAAACTTGACACTAGAAATGGCAAATATTAATAAGGCACAGAAAACATGTACATGTACTTATATTCAGTAATTCCATTATAGTAAATTAGAGAACTGCTGTCTATACTATAATTACAATGTGCTCAAATCAGTCCTCATCACAGCTCTTATATACAATTGTACCTCAGACCACTCAGATCTATAGCAAAGTATATAGGCCGTGTATGACAGACTATCTATCGAAGTCTGCAGACTCGGAAGTAAAGGGGATAGATAAAAACGAGACTTGTTTGCCTAAGCAGCATTTCTCGTGCTTACAAATTAAAGCTCATTTGGCCAACACTGCAGCACACGCCTTCTCTCAAACAGAGTTACAATGATAGCAAGTATGGTATAGAAGTGATTCGTCGTAGACTGGTGTGAAGCATCATGGGTAAGTAAACCATAGCAGGGGCTCAACAGATGACCTAACGTTGTTTCGGCACGGTTTGAACAGTTCCCAACTTTGTCACAGGTTTACTACCATGATGTCGCACCCAAGTGAAAAACAGAGATATTGTGGTGTGGTAATTCTTTGAGCTGTATTTCACAAAGGTCTCACACTGAATAGAGTTGATAAAAATGGCCTTCTACACCTAACTAATATAAAATCGATCTCATTATCCCCCTCCTTAACTCAGTGGGGTGCAATAGTAAAGGTCCGACATATTAGAAAATCTACATTAATTGAAACTTTTTAGTAATATTTACACTTTTAGATAGAAAATTTACAAGTATATTTACACCTATATTCAGATTCAGTATTTACAGTCGTATAAAAAAGAACAGTGCTGATGGAAATATTACAATGAATTAACATAATAATGTCCTTAAAGTAATGTTCTATAAATAACACTCAATGACTAATACACCAATAATGCACTAACTATTGACAATGATTATATCCACTGCAAAGTTGACCAAAATATGCATTGTGTTATGTTTCTTTGTATCTTTTAGTTTCTTTGTCTTAAACTGAAAAAGGTTCTCTTTTGAGAGTTGATTTGACACAGTAACGACAATACTTCATTTGTGGACGATCGTGAAATAATTCATACTGGCACGATGCCATGTGTTCTTGCGGGTTTTCAGAAACCCTAATCCGGTCGACGTCAGCAACTTTAAAATGTCCTGATCGATCAGGATTCATAAAAAAATAAGTACAGTTATCAAAATTTGTTATCCCCGTCAGTTCAGTTGCTACAAAAGATAAATCATATTGTTATTTCTGTCCCGAATTATTTTGGTTTCTCAATCAGAGTGGTTCAGCATAAATATTTTCTTGGGATTCATCTCGTTTATGGCGAGAATGACGAGATTTCTTACGATGCTTCCTGCGAGACCTGCTATGGCGTGGTAATGTCATCGATCTTTCTAAGTCCTCGATTTCATGGCGTTTGTTTTCAATTTCTGCTCTCTTGGAGTATTCACCAGGAGATAGTGACACTCTATCTGGCCGTCTAGATCGCTTAGGATCTTCACTCCTTGATCTTTGATGATCAATTCCTCTTTTGGAAGGATCTCGTTTTGGAGACAAGGATCGAGATCTGTCGCTTCTTATCGGGGATTGTGATCTGTCTGTACGGGAGTTGACTGGTTCCAAGTAGCCACCATTCTCGTGCTGTTGTGTATTACCGTGACTTTTACCGTTGTGATTTGGCGCTACAACGTTATGTTTAATAACACGTGACTTTTTCTTTCTGTGTCTGCGTCTTCTATGACCGCCGAGGTCGTCACTAGTGATGTAATAGTTTATACCCATAGCTGGGTCACCAGCCGCCTCTCTTGCCTCTCTAGCCATTTTCTTTTGCTTCTTTCGCAATTCCCTCTTTCCTGAAATTAACCAATACCATGAGTTTAAGTTCATATTTGTAGAATTAATAAAAGTTAGAGTAGTTCAAGTACATGTTTGATTACAGTTACAGAGCATTGCAGATTACTGTTCACTCTCTCGAGATCTGTTTGATATACACTTTAACCAATAATAACCTGCACAGTCAACACTTCAAGATATAAAGATTACACTTTTTACTACATCTTGTCTAAACGAAATAAACCACTTAAAGATACTACAACTAGACGCAGACACACAGGCGCCACACGTTAATTCATTTAATTAGACAAAATGTAATTTCATTCAAGTTTGCTATTTTAAACATGGGCAATTTTTTATGGCTTTTGTGTGGTTATAGCAAACAGAGAGAGTGAACAGTAATGCGCAACACGCTGTATAATGACAATTTGAAACCCTTTAATCTTTCTGTGTCTTTAAATCTTACAAATGAATAAATCGATTTCTGTTTCTTGGGTAGAGATAGATACACGAACCAATCAGATACATTCTTATGAAACATACGTAACCCTAAAACACACACATGATCCAATCAGATGGTTTGTTATAAAACATCTCTGATGAACTGCTATACACAAATAATCCAATCAAATACTTTCTTATGTAACACACTACACAAATGGGATGTCCCTAGACACACATAAACCAATCAGGTACTTTCTTTCATAACATACTGTAAAACCAGGTACTTACTTATTTTTTCCTTCAAAAATCGTTTGTAACAGCAATAAGCTATCAGAGGAACGATACAACAAACAAACACCACCAGTAATAAAATGAGACCAATGATAGCTGCGATGAAGAAAAAACTGGGTCCTTCGTCTACTGGAGTGGCTGAAAACATACAGGAAATGACGTCATGTTAGTTATTAAATAGCATTTAGTGACCGGATGCACGTCATATAATATGAATGAGGATTTTTTTTAGTGATTTCTTGCGATATACATTTACAAGTATATATACACCTATGATAACATTCAAATAGTGTACAGTACTACAGCATTATAGTATATCCATGTCAAAGTCACTAAGTCAAAAATATGCACGGGTTGAGGTAGGGACATTATAGAAAATGTGGTCCTTGTGGGGGTGGGGCACATTGTATTTGGTCATCGGAGCTGGGGTTCAGTTTGAGAAACCCCATGTTTAACTCGAAACCTTGCCCGGTCAATTAAAAGTGACCGTCCCTTAAAGTGTCCTAAGGTAGGATACAGTACTTACGAACGATGGTAATGGTAGCTTCATCGGACCGTGTGTCGACTACGTTTGTTGCTACACATTCAAGTTTGCCACCATCCATACTATTCTGTGCACTGACAATGGTTAAAGTGTTGTCGTTGGTATCAATATGGAATCTGCTATCTGTACGATTAATTTTAGCACCTTGGTACTTCCACGAATAGCTAGTGACAGGAGGGTTGCCCTGAGCTGAACATTGTAACGTACCACCTTGACGTTGGCGAAGTTCAAGGCTTTTCGGTGCTAAGGTCACGAATACCCTCTGTTCCACTGTGAAAAGACAAGATGATTGGTACTATTAAAACCATGCCACCAAAACTAGTATTGACTTGATAAATTAAATGCTGACTAACATTAATTTCCACATTTCATCGTCTGACTAGACAAAAAAGCTTGCTAGCATTGCAATATTTTTTTTATCTGATACCAAATCACTTACAGTGTAACAATCTGGTGATAATGGTATCTCAGGTGAAGACAGTGTAGCAATGGGTAACAGTGGGTAATTTGTAGCAATGGGTAACAGTGGGTAATTTGTAGCAATGGGTAACAGTGGGTAATTTGTAGCAATGGGTAACAGTGGGTAATTTGTAGCAATGGGTAACAGTGGGTAATTTGTAGCGATGGGTAATATTGGGTACTTTTGTAGAGCCAGACGATGCGATGCAATGTATCGGAAATGGGCAGTTGTGTCGAGCAAGGTGATGTAATCGTAAATGTTATACGTTTGTGGTCAACGTCTTTGATGTAATCTAGCAATGATAGTAATACCTATGTCGACCCAGACTAATAGATGCATCAGTACAATACCAATGACTCTGTTTTAGGTAACTTTTCACTGTAAGACAGCAACTTGAATTATACGAATTATTCAATATTCCTCCCATCTACTTCTCCTGCAATCTCGTCCATTTATCACAATTTTTCTTTTCTTAGTTTTTTCAAATACACAAACTGTGTATTTGAAACATAGATAATGTTACATAAAAGCTGAAACTTACAATTAATTGAGAGTGGTCCTATTTCACAACTACGAGGAGTGTCATAGGATGGGTGGTCTGCAGTACAGGTGTATTTTGCCGCTTGATATTCTGGTCCAAGTATAATATTATAATCCATTTCTATTTTGCCATTTGACTCGATTTCCATAGCAACTAAATCTTTGCCAAACCTGCTCCATACCAAGTCAGCCTTGGGATCACCTCCAGTTGACTGACAGATTAAACTAAAATTTTGACCTTCATGTAGATCGTTTAGTTCAATGGATGATAGGCACAGTGGTCCAGAGGTGGGTTCATCTGCATCTGTCAATTACGAATGGATATACAACGAGGTAAGCTTTGGTGGAGCTCATCTCAAAGATGTGAACTATAGTTACAACTATAAGATAAAGAGTGTTCGCTAGACAGTGCCTAACATATATATTTAATGACCAAATTCGATCATTTGGCAAGTTGGGGCTTTTTGTTTTACTTGCTGGACTGCGACATTTTTATTACTGCACATAGCTTTTTAGATTTCCCTCAATAACAACCATGCTGTGTTCAGCAGTAAATGTGCGACTATCTATCAAGGAAAAACAACAATATAAATTTGCAAAATTATCAACTTGATTGTCGATGTATAGGTTACATATTGTAGCTGTATTAAATCATATTAACTTCTTTAATTACTCACCCCAGAGATATTCACCGACACAATCAGGAGAGAGAGAGAGAGAGAGAGAGAGAGAGAGAGAGAGAGAGAGAGAGAGAGAGAGAGAGAGAGAGAGAGAGAGAGAGAGAGAGAGAGAGAGAGAGAGAGAGAGAGAGAGAGAGAGAGAGAGAGAGAGAGAGAGAGAGAGAGAGAGAGAGAGAGAGAGAGAGAGAGAGAGAGAGATCCAGAACCTAAGGTTTACTGAAAGTGCCTTTATTTCCCTGGGTGAATGTACCCTTTCATGAACTTTTTCACACTTCACCTACACAAGACACATTTCACAATCTTCTTACCTATGACAGTAACTGTTTTCTGGATGAAGTCACCATCATCAAAACTGCACGTGTACGTTCCACCTTCACTTGCTGTGACGTCAGTTATTTGTAGATTATACTGATTGGAGTTGTCACCAACTATAGCGAATCTATTGTAAACAATAACATAATATACACATATACAAGTTATCACCAACTTTAACGAATCTGTGGTAAACAATAATATATAAGACCATTGCAGTATCAATGTTGTACTGTATACGTTAGTTCAACTTAGTGAGTTCACAACAGCGCCATCTACGTTCGACAAAACACGCACAAACTTACCTGCCGTTATCTGTTTGTGAGCCCAAAGTGACTTCTCTGTTGGTGGAAATAACCTCAATGTTATGAAGCCATCGTACTGTCTCATTGGTCGTTGCATTACATAGAAACACAAGATCGTATCCTTCTTTCACAACTGAGGGATCTATCAGAAACTCACTGGAGACTGTTAACAGATGTAAGAAAAATAGAATTCATTGTTACTTTTGCAACATTTATTGTACTTCATGCGCATGACACTGGAACGATAATGTACATTATGAATTGACCTATATGACGTCATTCCCACTGAAATGTAATGCAACAGTATATTACGTCACGTGTTCCATCGTGATTGTCACGTGATCACCAATTACTACTTGTAAATCTTGAAATACTTCTAGGTGTAATGTCGTCCCTACCGTGACATGCCATTATTGTAAGTCGGTGAGTGTCGGCCATTGTCGGGTTTATTGTGTAATATCGCTGGACCATACCATGGTTATTAACATGATATCTTACCTTTAGTCGTTCCTATGGCAACGAGGACACTAATGAGGAGCCATGGTGTGGCCATCGTGACACTTATGACAGAGCTGACTTCTTAAAACCTAATGAAAGAAAGAAAACAGACGTTGAATTATTTCTGGCTTTGTTAGTGTGTTCTTCATACCTGTCAAATGTTGCTTTTGTTTGTTTGTTTGTTTGTTTGTTTGTTTGTTTGTTCGTATAGCCATTACTTCATATAATCATTTTTTTATGTCAATAGTGTCTGGTCAGCATAATCAGATCATGATATATAGAAAACTAGTACCATTTCTTTATGCTTTCTTGGTCTCAACCAACACTGCAAATCATGGCCTATTGACTAAAATAAAAACATGTTATACACTGTTTTCCCTTTTATTAGTTACCAAACCATATAACAATACGAAGTAAGCCTTGTTTCAACTTTAATTCAAACCACGTACACTGTTTTATTATTGCTTTGTTCGTCTTTGACTTGAAGCAAATTATACAGCGCTTTACGAGTTACTGTTAGCTGGTACTGTTTGACAACCACACAGTGACCAATATGAAAATGTACATGCTATTCTTTAATAGAATAGAATAGAATAGAATAGAATAGAATAGAATAGAATAGAATAGAATAGAATAGAATAGAATAGAATAGAATAGAACTTTATCGTCCATTTACGGAAATTTTCCTTCGCTTCACCAAAATATAAATATAGCACGATTGAATGAATAAAACCATGTTATACACTGTATAACATGGCACGATTGAATGAATACAGTTTTTGACGACACTTTGCCGAACGTGCCACCATGCATACATCAAAGCACAGGCGACGGTCTGCGTGTCTGCGTCTACTTTTCGATGTGTTTAAATTGAAATCTTGCTATCCTAAAATGTAGAATGTATACTTTCCTTTAGGTTTCTACGCGATTGTATCAAACAGAGCGAGTGAACAGTAACCTGCAGTGTGCCGTATTAGTTTCAGATCCATCATTATTACACAAATAAAACTATGTTTTGTTTAGAAAGATTATATACAAGTTATAAATCCGGGAGTTTAAGATTTAACACATTTTTAAGTCGACACTAAACGAAAGGTCACAATGAAAGCTATCCTACTTACAACACCGCTATGTTTCAGTTCATTTGAATGTGTAAAGCAGTTATATAGAGAAATTGTAAGCAAGGCCATAATGAGCTGGCTTCACATTGTTCCCGCTGTTTGTTAAAGGTGAAACTTCAACAATACTTTCAAACATGGCGGAGCGTCTCAGTACAATTCAAGTAATTTTTCCGACCGCTACGTTTGTGCTTTTTGTGTATGCGTTGTTAAAGTCAAACGAGACTATCGATGATGAGGCTGGGTCACCTTCAATCTGTGACTTGTCAATAATAGTCATTATTTACATATTGACCTTATCTAGTGATTTTCAACGTACCAATTCAGTATGACCACCACACAACAATGAACCCCACCATGCACATAATGTCCACATTAAATATGCATACTGTGACAAACAATAAATATCGAACCAACTGTCCTGATTTGCTTTGTGCCGTGCCAAACCCACTGACACTGTCACCCATTGTCAATGTAATGAATAGGCACAGCAAACCTTCACCAAGCCGTGAGCAACACTTGCAACATTCGTATTCATCAGTTGTCACAACAGAACGTGTGTATGTTAATGTATTAGCATGATGTACATACACAGTCAATGTGTTAATAACACTATTAAGATATTTGATGAATTAGCAACTTCTGACAACTTTGCTATCTGTGTATACAGGGCAATAACGCTAAGTCAATATAGTCAACTAAGGATGTGATATTGATACATCCATGGTTTTCAACATCACGCTGTCTGTCTAACACTCACCTTGTTTCTCCGTTCGTTCCTTTATCACGTCTACTGCATTTCTAGGTAAGTAACTGGAGAGTCGAGTTGTAAGCTTAATATCTACACGACCATAGTCGTATTGGAACCCTCAGTTGTTGTCAGCCTGTCCACAGTCACCATTCATCGTACCATTCCTATGTCTATGTAGACTCGACACCAATCTTGGTTTATGTTTCGTAGTTGCTAGGCTGACTTGATCACACTACGCATGCGTTAAAACACCGTGTTTGCGTCTTTAAACTGGTGATGTCACACACAGGTGAGAGTGAAACAGCGCAAATGCAGAAAACCATTAAACCGAGACGCATAGAATGGAGTGTTATAGTGCGGCTTTATTTGGTTTGCTGAACTATTTTTAACGACGTACAATTTAGCACTACATTTTCTATATCAATCTGTCTGTCTGTCTGTCTGTCTGTCTGTCTGTCTGTATGTATGTATGTATGTATGTATGTATGTATGTATGTATGTATGTATGTATGTATGTATGTATGTATGTATGTATGTATGTATGTATGTATGTATGTATGTATGTATGTATGTCTCCCTACCATATTAGTATAATATAATATTTTGAAGAATAAATTATAAGCCTTGTCTAGATGCAGACATTGTAATGCCGTGGTATCAATAAGATCGTCTAGGATCTTTTAAAGTACATCCCATCCCGTACCTCTATAGTGTCTGACTGTACACACCGAGGAAATGAGCAATGGAATATGGTATGTCCCTTCGTTTAAGGTGTTCGTCGTCATCGTGTATGTAAATTAT
This sequence comes from Glandiceps talaboti, assembly GCF_964340395.1. Classification (NCBI taxonomy): domain Eukaryota; kingdom Metazoa; phylum Hemichordata; class Enteropneusta; family Spengelidae; genus Glandiceps; species Glandiceps talaboti. Next base: position 20,569,668 of record NC_135557.1, read on the forward strand.
GCATACAATACTCACAATAATTACATCCTACATAAAATACAATCCACTGAAGAAAACAGTCTGTAATCAATCGATATTTATTTTGTGGCAAATTAATCCTTTGAAAATAGTGACATGGTTATAAATTAAAAAAAAAACATATATACTGTAAACCTGGAAATGTTGGCTAAAAACTTATTTTCAATTATTTCGAAAACAAAAAACGTAAAAAAAATAGGGAGTGACTAAAATGTCTTCTTGTAGATGAACACAATGTACCAGTCTGGTAATTAACAAAAATTAGTCTTTCAGAAGTAGTTGAAAACTGTATTAAAATCGCAAAATTTTCTAGTAGCAAAAATATCTGTTTTACAATATATACCTGTAACCAATCAACATATGTAGTGCGATAGTCAAATGTGATAGTGAATGTCGTGGTATAATACATATATACACGCGCACACGCACACGCACACACCTACATACATACACACACACGTGTGTGTGTATATATATACATGTGTGTGTGTGTGTGTGTGTGTGTTATACCATGACATTCACTATCAATACAAACATTTGTATATATCAGGTGAAAGGTTACACATACACGTACATCTAATATTTGTCTGAATACATAATGAAATAAAACAAAATTATGATATGTAAATTTGATTCACGATGGCCTCACCACACTAATGGAACTGGGTATTAAATAAGTAACTAATCACTATTGAGGTCAACAAGAATGTCATGTTGACTGATATGAGGCGCACATCTATCCTAATTACAATTTTTGAAAACTCCTAAAATTGCACAATAAATGTATGAAGTAAAATTTGTCTGAATAAATATTATAAATAAATCAAAATGCATATCCGCAATAAGAATGAAAGTACACATGTTCTATAATTCTGAATAAAATATTGCGTTGCGACTGTCAATTATGTATATTATAATGTATGCAAATACAAAGTATGGACTTTGAATAATTATACATTGTAATTAAAATAGAAACAGACGACATGTTTATTACGTCAAGTATATGTTGAAAAGTTAATATTATGGTATGTAGTAAAATATATCTGAATAAATATATATATTATCACAATTGTATTAGTTCAAACCTGACTTAATACGAGCGGTGTTTTTCTTGTTTTCAAAAATTAAAGCTAACATTTAGAATTCGATTCTTATTGCCACTGTTGTTAAAATAAATTGTTACATTGTTTCACCATTTACTGTATTATAGTGTATAACTCGCATCAGTCAATATATCTCTCGATGACGCGCCGCAAATAAACTTGTCGTTCATCAATGGCCTCGCTTCTACTTGAGGGCGCTCCGTCAAGGTGAAGATGTTGTGCACGAACGTTATCAAATAAATTAAATTTACTCCTGTACAAATACATCCTTTTATATCTGTCGAATTTTTTCATCTCTTTTCCAAGTTCTTGTGTTCCTTATTAGTCCATTGCAGAAAGAGCATATAACAATCTAAATTTCATTATTCATTTTCACATAAACTAATGTGTTTTTGTATGACCAAAATAATGATGTGGACGAATTATATATACTAAGTCAAAGTCATTGCAACGAAATGTTTTACAATAGCTGTTTTACAAGTCGATGGTTGTCATAGTAACAATGTGCTACTAGTCGGGGATATCAGTATCTTGGTGATGAGTTGCATCATTTGCTTGCATTGTGTTGTGGTCCTCTAACTTTTTCCGTTTTGATTTCTGAAAGAAAAACGATCATAGTAAAACTCGTGAAATTAAAAATGGACATTTCAAATATGTGTATGGCTAGTAACGACACTATGTAATGATGAATGTGCTTCTGCTTTTGAAGTCGATAACCACACAGGCCCACTTTACTCTGAAAATCCTATCAAGCTGAGCATGGGTTACTCGTCTTTGTATGAAATTGTAGGTAGTAACCGTGGCAACGGAGAGAAAATGCTAAATGAGTGGTACCAATTCTGAACAGTCCATATTAGTCAACAATTAGCATTTGAACATTAGTTTTCAGGTTTTGTATGCTCACCGACGATAAATATCTCGCATATATCAGTAAAAACAAAAATAACCTAAAATCATAAGGCACATTCTAATGAATTTAGTAACTAAAAGGTAAAATCAGAAACTATTGTGATTGAAATTTGAACTATCATCTACATTCTCTGGTCACGTGGTTCACATTTACCCTATTCTCTACATACCTTGTGTTTTCTGTGTTTCCGGCCTTTGTCATTGTCTGTGAATAAAGTGTCGTTTTCTAGATCCTCAGGGAAGGATTTCTTATCATCCGTCTCTGTGATTGTTTCACCTATTCCACCATCTCGCTGTCTTTCATTTTGTTCTCCAATAGTCTTATTAACTTGGTCAACATCAACGTTTGTTAGTCGTTCATTAAGATTACTAGAATGTGTCGTCTCCTGTTTATTGTCGTGTTCTTCACTTTTCTGTAAGGTTGATTCAAGTGTTTCTTTATCATTACTGCCTAGCTCAGACAGATCTGGCTGGACATCCACACTGTCACGTGATTGTGGAAGATCATGTTTCCCATTACGTTCCTCCACCGATCCCTCAGACCGAGAATGGCTTTTCTTTGCCTTTTTCTTTCGCTTTTCAGTCTTATTACGTATACGCGTCTTTGTTTGCTTGTCATTCTGGTTGTCCTTCTCCTTTAGCATACTTTCGTCATCACTTTGTGTGTTTGAGTGTTTATTCTCGTCATCTATATCAGTTGTTGCAGGTTTGATGTCGTCATCATTTTGTGTTACTGTATGTGTATTGTCATCACTTACATCTGTGGTTACAGGTTTGATGTCGTCATCACTTTGTGTGATTATATGTTTATTGTCTTCAGGTTTGACATCGTCATCACTTCGTGTGATTGTATGTTTATTGTCATCATCTACATCATTGGTTAGAGGTTTAATGTCGTCATCATTCTGTGCTGTTAATTTTACTTTCATTACTTCACTTCGAGACTGCTCAGTTTCATTTATTTCCTCTCTCACAGATTCTTGATTTTCGTCCATAGTACTATCTTTTTGTTCTTCTTCATCATTCAATCCTCTATTCATCCTGTCTTTTTTACGATGTTTTCTTTTCTTTTTTCTTGAACGCGACTTTCTGTCTTCCCGTGTGACATCCAATACTTCCTTGGTATGTTTATCTTCACGTTGACTGCCTCCTATATCACCGTCCTTGTCTAAACTCACCGTCTTCATTACATTTGATATAAAGTCATTATTATCAACCCCATGTTTTTGTTCAGTTTCAGTATGCATGTTGCCATGGCAACTGTCTCTATCATCTTCCTCAGCTGGTGCTACTCTATTCCGAGTTTGGAAACGATGTGACAAGTTTTGTGGCCTGGCATTTGCACTTGATGGTTTGTTATCTCTTTCCTCTTGTTTACTTTCTGTATTACTGAGTGAGTCCTTGTCGTCGTTGCTATCTGATCTGTCTAAGTCATTCAGTGCTCCTGTATCATTGGCAAGATTTCCTCTATCGACGTGCACCGGCACGGGTATTACCGCATTCTCCACGTCACGGTCTAAAACACAAAACTTTGTCTTAGATTCAAACGATCTAGTGAAATTTTTACATTTCATATTTATTGTATTTAAAATCTACCTGCATTGGTCGTCATCGGTAATTTATTACACTGTCATTTTGATAACCATTTCATTTTTCTCTTTGATTTATCATTTATTTTGAGAGTTAACATTTTGATATTATTTATTACTTCAAGTTGAGATGTTTGATATTGAATGCGTGAATTTGAAGACTCACCTCCCGATAAATCATAAGTTGGGGGACTTACCTTTGTTGTGGTCAGTCGTTTTCCTGACCAATATAATCAAAACAAAGATAATTAATATACAAGTCAGGATACCAAAGACAACAGCAAGTAGTCTATAGTCATACTGTTGATTTTCTATGGAGAGAAACACATGACAAATTGTCCAGTTGTAAATGTGTGGCTGTATAACGCCCCTATGTCACTGGAGTTGTGAAGCTACGACATAAACGCATAAAACATATCTAGCAAATGTTGGAAGTGTGAAATCTTGAACGCCCCTATGTACACATACAGATGACGTCACTAGAGCTGTGAATCTATGAAATAAACACATGAACAAATTGTGTCAAGCAATGTGAACACATTTCCTCTATGTACTTAGATTGTCGATGTCTCTGGATATGTGACTCTGTGGAAGAAATACATAGACAAACTGTTTAGTTAATGTAAATGTGTCACTATATCGCCTCCATATACTTGACTGTCTACGTCACTGATCTGTGACTCCGCTACACTCATTCCCCATCATAGTGAACGAAAATTTACTATCAGAGTGGACGAGGGTAGCGGAGTCACATGTACAGCAGACCCAATGACGTACACAGGTTACTGACAACTGTGATCTATAGTATATAATTCCAATACTCATATTCGTATTAACCTATCAATCATGACGTAGTTGTTTGCAGCATACTTATCATTACATGTCAGAACTGGTAAGTAATTTATTTACAATTAGACATCTAAACAGAACAGCTGAATAGAATAGACTTACCATTTATAACTAATGGTCCAACTTTGCATTCATGTGTTCCATTATAAGTGCCGTGATCTGTTGAACATATCAGGACAGCATGCTGTAGGTCAGAGGTCAGCTGAAGGTGGGTTGATACAGTGACTAAGTTGCCTTCTTTTGTAATAGATTGTTCTAATAATTCATCTTTGAGAAACCACTGAATGCCAATAACAGGGTCATCAATTTGTGATGTACACACAAATGTGACGTTCTGCCCAAAAACTAAATCGTCATCACTTGGACCAATACATTCTGGTATATCTTTTTCCTGGGATGCATCTAGCAAACGAAAAAAAATATTAATGTTTCTTCTGAAGAATCTTCATTTGTGGTGATACTTTGAATTTGATCCAAATCATTGAGTCAAATCATTCATCCAATCATTTAGGTACCAAATTCCGTCACCTATTCATACAAATTACAACCGTTGCAGCAGATATCTAGAGACGTCTCTGATCAGAACGTCACTTTACCAGTAGTGATTGGCTTTAAAGGTGTCGACATTTTGTTTAGAGGAATCTCTAGACAACTATTGCAAGGGTTGTATTTATCTATATGTTCTTTCATTCATTCATTCATTTCTGACTGACTGACTGACTGACTGACTGACCACTCACTCACTCACTCACTCACCCACCCACCCACCCACTCACTCACTCACTCACTCACTCACTCACTCACTCATTCATTCAGGTATTTATTAAAATGATGATAACCTACCGTTGACTGTCAGATTGACTGGATTGGCTTTGACAGGTTGACTTCCGACTAACATACAGGTATAGGATCCCTCGTCAACTAGAGATACTTCTGTGATTGTCAAGAAATACTGCCCTCTGCTGTTGTCACCCGTGATAGAATACCTGCAGATTTGAATTAAAAGTAACAAAAATCAGACCACGAAGTGGTGTTATAGGATCACGTACAAAGTCGTGGGATTGTGTTGGATCAAAATTGAAGTTTTGCTAATTATCCAGCCCTGTCTGACGTACCAATCAGTCGGTTAAATTGCACTAAAATCTTTCACTATATCAAGCCAGCTAGAATTGTTTAGATTTTATAGCTGAATTAAAAAACATTATGTGTCTGGAGCGATTTTTCCATTATTTCAGCCGTGATAGTTTCTGTATTTGATAACAACTCAATCGGTAGTATAATGTAGACTACTTGAACTAATGGTGGAAATCACATACCTGTCGCTGTGTTTACTTGTTACCATAGCATCAACACTGATCAAAAAATTGTTATGTTGCCATAACAAATGTGAATTTACATCTTTATTAACGACATCACACTTCAGTTCTACTGTATAGCTTTGAACTACCACGTGACTGTGGGGTGTGATGTAAAGGTGGGGAGTAACAGCTGGAATGAGAAATAACATAATAATTAAGAGAGAGAGAGAGAGAGAGAGAGAGAGAGAGAGAGAGAGAGAGAGAGAGAGAGAGAGAGAGAGAGAGAGAGAGAGAGAGAGAGAGAGAGAGAGAGCGAGTTGTCAAATGGTTTACATCACAGACAAGTCTACATGTACATTAAGCAATACACAACATTGCTACCTGTCAATAATGTAAGTAATAGAAATACTCACTATCAACCTTCAAATATGCCCACGGTGATAGTGATCTGTGAATATCTCTTTTCCGTTTTCTCCGTCTGTTCCCATCCTGAACCATTCCACATCGATAACGTCCCTCATCTACTGGTTCAACATCAGCTATATGTAAATTATACTTTCCTTGGCTATGGTCACCAGTTATCTGATATCTACCGTTGCTATGGGTTACTGTATCGTCTCTGCTAATTTCAATGTTGTCTTTGTACCACGTGACAGTGCCTAGTTTGACAACAATCTCACATTTTAAGGTAACATCGGTGTATGGGAAGGCTGTGGTGTTTTGAGGAATGGACTTGATAGTCTCTGTTAGAAAACGATAAAGTTAACAACACGTGCAGTGTTTGTTCAGTAAAGTTTTCTTCTTTTCTATTATTCCGGTAATCTTCCTTTCAAACATTGTAATGTGAAATACTTAGTATTCCAGGGAGAGGTGCTCAGTCTAAAAACATTGAAATATGCAAAACACTTCCTCAATTGGTATTTTTGCAATCAGACATTAATTAGGTTAATTGTACACGTTATAGATAGATCGATTTACTCATATCAGTTTGTAACACTATTAACATCATATTAGTTAAATAAAAGATTATAAATCGTATTCTTCACACTTATAAATACCCAAATTGCAATTAAGTCTGAGCCTGCGCAGATGCAAGGGACTGGTTAGATTTGTTTAAGTTACGGAAATATAGACTCATGTAATGTTCTTGCAGTAGTCCCTCTGGTGACAGTGAGGAGGTGGTGTTTGTTACCAAGGAGACAGTAATTAAGATGTAATGGAAACAATGTTGCAACAATAATTTACAACCATAATTATGCACAGAGTGAACAAGTATAACAGTTTGAAATCGAAAGCACTCAGCTTATCAAACTCTTTTGTGTGTACATTTTCATTAATTCTTGTAATTTAGTCATGTTTTGTAGATTTGATGATACCACATTTCCCATAATGCACCACTCAAGATATTAAAGATGGCGGCATTGTAAGTTCCATAATTGTATGTTGGTTACACCCACATGTTTTATTATATACACTACTTACCAATTCGCAATGGACCAATCACACACACCCTAGGTCCCGTGTTGGTCACGTGATCCATTGTGCACGTGAAAGTTTTTCCCTCATCATCCACATTTAAAGACAATATATGTTTACTTCTAACGCCAAATATTGACTCCGTGTTTATTTGTTGTAAATCCTGTCCATCTTTACTCCACTGTAATGTGGGATTAGGATATGCTTGTGCCTCACATGTCAGGGCGATGACGTCATTGATGTATAAGATATTGTGAGGTGATACTACATGGCATTCGGGATCAGTACTTCTAGGTGGCAGCGTTCCTTATTAATAAATACATAGATTAAATTATTTAATTTTGTGAAGTTTTTAAAAAACAGACATTCATTACCAGTCAGAAAATATCATAACGATTTTAGTATCGTGTAGTTGTGTGCTTTGAAATTTCGATTGTTGTTCTACGATTGCACACACACATACACACACACACACACACACACACACACACACACACACACACACACACACACACACACATATACTGGTATTTCCTGAACGAGGTATCATTAATACAATATTGTCAATTATTGCACGATGCTAAATTGTACTGAAAGGCCCACTTAGCAAAAGGGTTTACAGTTGTATGGCAGAGCGATAGGAAACGTTGGACCAGAACAAAAGTATAACCCTATGTAATTATTATGGTTCCACTGACAAGGTAACACTAATGTGAGAACTTAGGATGGAAGCCCTGGCCTTTAACACATAACGTTCTGTAAGTAATGTCCCGGATGAGAACATTTGCTTTACATTGAAATGACTGATTGTCCCAAGCACTTGTCGATTAGATTATATTGTATTTAGAGGCTATAGTCTTGCCTTGTATACTTTGTCTAATACACTTACAGATTTGATAATATGGACTTACGTATTATGGTTAACCTCGCGATATTTGATTCGATATAAGAACTGACACCATTTGCTGTAATAGCACACTTATAATTACCGGCATCCTCTTCAACGACTGCTGTTATTTGTAGATTAAATTGTCCTTGACTTTGATCTCCAACAATACTAAGTCTGTCGTCGTGGTTGAGTAGACTTGTGCTGACACTTATGATATCACTATCTTTGTACCAAATCACTGCACCCGCTCTGTTGACTACGACACATTGCATTATGACTGTGTCTCCAACCAGTACTGTGGTATTGGATGGTTCTGTCATCAGAGTCTGTCCATACCTGTCTGTAAAATGAATTCAACATCATACTCCTTGCAATATATATCACAGTACTGGTTAATTATATCATGCTAATCTTTAGATATTAAAAGCTGACGTTACCCATGCCGATGTGTACTAATAAATACTCAAATTGAATACAACGATACGTTATAGATATTGAAAATATACTTGTGTCATGCAGATATTTAGATTACTGAGATGTTCGAAATTGTCATGCTAATTTTGATATTGTCATGCTAATTTGACATACGTCATGCTAATTTTGAGGTATGTCATGCTAATATTGAGATATCGAAATTGAATATCGCGTCATGTCATGTTGATATTCAGATGTTTGACATAATCTAATACGTGTCCTTAATTTTATTTTGATATTGTATTTAATTTACTAAAGACAGCTCCGTCATTAAAATATCCGTCATCAAGTTAATGCATCCTCTTACCATCTAAAGTTACCATGACAATGTTGGACTCCAGACGAGGGTTATTACCACTGCTAGTTACAATACACTGGTAACTCCCCGTGTCTTCTTTCATGAATCGCGAAACTTGTAAATGATATTCTCCCATTGATTGGTCACCCACTATATTATATCTTGATTTGGTGACGTCATCAATTCTTGTATCTGAACTGATCAAGATGTTGTCTTTGTACCACATGACTATACCATGTTTATTGGCCACCTCACACTCCAGAAGTACTGTGTCTCCAGTAATAATTGTTGTACGGTTCGAGGGTTGGGTTACAAATGTCTGAATCTCGAGAAATTCTGTAATGTTTGAATAAACGTACGAATCAAGATGGCCGATTGGTTAGAGTGGTCGGAATGGAATCATCTCGCTGTGGGTTCGAGCCTTACCGCTGCCGTTTCTGTGTAAATGGCTAAAGTCCTTAAAGTCAATCTTTGAACCGGGGATGTCCCAGTCAACCCATTTGTATAATTGGGGACCTGGTAGGATAGATGCTGCCATGTGATTGCGTTATTCATATGCGCTAATAGAGGCTGCAATATATTGTATGCTCCCTGGGGAGTCATTTTGAGTCGTATGAAGGGACATTTGTACTATTTTAGGTCCGTACCAGATGTAATAATTGTATGGGAAAGTGCTACATAAAAACTAACAAGTTAGGTGAAAGGACTTGGACAACACGTTAATTATAGCATTTGCTGTTAATCTTAAAACGAAATATGGCACCATGACAAGAGAGTAGAAAACTTACCCACAGTTAAGACAGCAGGGTCAGATATAACTGAGTGTTCATTCCCTGAACCCTCTAGCAAACAGATATACGATCCCACATCTAATATAGTAACATTGTCGATTTGTAAGTTGTATTCTCCTTGTGTTGTATCACCAACAATTGAATACCTACGATATTAATGTTGAACGAGAAATATTGAACTTAACTGAACGATATGTATCATAAACCGTTGAATATGTAGAACTTTAACATTGAGCAAGGAATGTTTGAAAGTATTGTAATAATTGTATTACTAACTGGTGGTGGTGGTGGTGGTGGTGGTGGTGGTGGTGGTGGTGGTGGAGGTGATGGTGGTGATGGTGGTGGTGGTGGTGATGGTGGTGGTGGTGGTGGTGGTGGCGGTGGTGGTGGTGGTGGTGGTGGTGGTGGCGGTGATGATGGTGGTGGTGGTGGTGGTGGTGGTGGTGGCGGCGGCGGCGATGACAGTGGTTGTGATAGTGGTGGTTGTGATGGTAGTGGTGGTGGTGATAGTGGCAGTGATATTTGTATTCGTGATGTGATGGTGGTAATAATTGTGATGATAGTGGTGGTAGTAATGGTGATAGTGATGACAATTGTGGTGGTGGTGGTGGTGGTGGTGGTGGTGGTGGTGGCGGTATAAGTACATATCTATTTCATTTACCTTCTTTCATACCCGTTAAGATTATCTCTTTCTCTGGATACTACAACGAGTTCATTATGAATCCACAGTAAATGTCCAACTTTATTACTAGCAGTACAATTCAATATAGCTGTACCTCCTTCTTTTGCAACAGTATCTCGTGGTGTAACAACAAGGTCTTGGTCGCCGTCTGTATTAACAAGTTCAAGTTCTTGTCCTAAATTTTCTTAAAACAAAATTATTATTTTTTGTGATTCACTAACCCCCTCCCCCAACATAAAGATGCGTATTTCGTTTAACTTTCACTTCTTCACTTTTCGCACTATCATGATATCAAATTGATACCAAATCTATATTTTAGGGTGCAATTACAGAGAGTTACAGAAACCAAGTCATTAAAGCCTGACACCCTATATTTTAGGGTGTAATTACAGAGAGTTACAGAAACCAAGTCATTAAAGCCTGACACCCTATATTTTAGGGTGTAATTACAGACATTTACATAAATCAAGTCATTAAAGGGATGAGTATCAAAATGTAATATGAAATCAACATGTGGATGGTGATATATACTTACCTATACAAGTAGTCAGTAATAGACTATAGAGGATAACTACATATATCGCTATAGACCACCATGTAGTCATTGTTTCTGGTAGAATAGACGTGTCAACTAGAATGATAAATCTATGATGAGATAGACAAGATAGTGTCATTGAAACATTAATGCATGATATCATTGTGTTGTGAGCTGTGAAATATGACAGAACTAATTAAATGAATCACTACTTTACAGAATAAACTTTTCATTTGTCTTGTCACATTCAATCAATAATCACAATAGTAATGTAGTTATGTTTAGGTCGATAGATGTTACAGTTGCAATGTTGTTGGTTTGGTGTTTCACTCATGTAACATGACAAACAAGTACACAGGTGCCGTGCATAGTGGGGACGTAGAAGTAATCAAGTTGACATCAGTTAGAAAATAAACAATTGCAGTCATTAAAATCATCAAGTCCATGTGTAACGTTTTGATTAGAAGCCTGTTTTTACTGCACTATGAAAGAATAGCAATGCTTATCAGTGTTCAATGTGATTGGGCAAAGGGTCCTGCTGTGTTTATTGTGTCTCTGTTATTGTTAGTCTAGAATTGGAATATGTCTAGCTCTGTCAAAAAACGTAATGTCCCATTAATAACACCAAACCAACAAAATCTCTTCTATATTGGTGGCGGTGGCAGTACAGTGTTTGTATCATCTTGTTGTCCTGGAAACTGAGAAGTCCTTTTATATTCCCTTTATATGTAAAATAACTGTCTTGGGACTCAATATTCAAGGACCCGTGAAATATTTTGCTTGCTAGATGGCCTTTGTTCCATACAACAATAGTGCTTGTGGCGTCCACACGGTCGTCCATTTTATAGTGACAGGTTTAAGAGATAGCTTGGTAAACTAAATATCACCGAATCGTGACCACTTTAAAATTTACACAACAGCTTTGACCGAAACCCATTGTACGATTTTCTATAGATCTGTTACCCTAATATATTATGCCCGCTATATCCAAGTACTTGGCTGTCATTGAGATCGGTAAACGAACAGCAACACATCGTACGTGATTTAGGCCCATACTATAATTGTATCACTGAATAGCTAACCATGCCACATCGTGACATTTTGAATACAATGCAACAACATAAAACACATGTAACAATGTTCACTGACTCCTTCTCTTTTTATTATCGTGTTACGTATACATTTCTGGCTCCTCCACACGATTGTCATAGCAACTCTATACATATAGTCTTTGTTACGACTCAGTTTTCATTTATTGTTGCCATCAAACCATAACTTACTTATACTGAGGGAAATTTGCAGAGGTGGTTGATATTTCAGTATAAACCTGGGTTTGATTTAAATAAAATCACAACTTGTAACTCACAATACTTTGGTATGTGCTACACACAATTAAATATATCCCATAATATAAGTTGTCAGATGTCAGCAAATAACTTCGTAAACTTTCTAGTGGCCAAGATTAGATTTTTATTGACTTAATGCCCGGATTTTTACATCTCTGGAAATGATAGTTGTACATTAGGATGTCTCTGCCACCACAATATGTGTAATGTCTACCTGTGTGACCAGGTTCAACTTTATGACAACATGAACATCAAATGCTTACAATTCAGAACTTGTAATTGCACGACTCGAAGAGTTTAGCTTACTAACAACTTAGACTGTTTAAACTTCAGAAAGGTTACAACCTAAATACATTGTTTTCTTGCTCTGAAATTCAAGGACTCAAGGCGTAAGTAACTTACCAATTATTATATTTCGGCTAAATCGCTTATCTACAGCTGTTACTATACACGTTCAACATAAAGTCAGAAAGCTTTTGTAAAATACAAAAAGTGAGTTTCTGATAACTCAAGCGACCATAGTTTAAGCCGCCGAACCTAAACTTCTTTAAAACATTTAAAACAAAAACAATAGAAATTCTTTGTCTTCTTGACCTTCATGCATGTCTGTTTTCTTTCCCCAGCGATGTCTGTACATATTCCATCAAACTATCACAGAAGGGGTATTCTAACTGACATTTCGTTTATCACAGCAATATTTTACAAAAATAAAAACTATTTTTAATAAGTTAAATTAAATAAAATAAAGTCCCGACCAACCTATTCTATGAGGCCTTGACCCACGCTCTCATTTTTGTTCGTCTTACCACAATGACGAATCGATATATATAGATATCCCATATGGACACTTCATATTGTTCTTGACACAGAGGAAGGACAACCGTCAATAATAACTGTTGATATTAGCTTTACCTTAAACTCTCAAGTTGTTGTTTTTAGTGTTAAATTCCTTGTAATTACTATATTTAGATTTAATAGTTCAAACGTTCATGAAGATCTTGTGAAAAGGAGGTTACAATTTTCAGTACGTGGCATTTGAAGCTGTACCTACTTCATTTTATGGGTCGACTTTCTTTTAATGCGATCTACAATATAATGTCTTTAGACCCATTGTATTCCTATGGGTATCAACACTTCAGTAATTTGAAGTAGTAGTATTCCCTCATTGTAATTACCATGGATACCAACCAAGTCAACTGTAAAGGTCACAACGATTCACGCTGATTTCATAGATCCTTTGATGTTATTCTTATTGGGATTGTGATTGTCATTGTATAGAATCTATACACTTTTGGGTGACATATATGTATTGATACACTTTGGGTGACATATATGTATTGATACACTTTGGGTGACATACATGTGTAGATATACTGTGGGTGACATACATGTGTAGATATACTGTGGGTGATATACATGTATTGATACAATGTGGCTGATATACATGTGTAGATACGCGTTGTGACTGCATGGCAACGTACACATTACACCTTTTCTGTTTTGGCTAGTAATTGCAGCTAAAACATTTAATTCCAACTAGAGTGTACGACACAGTTTTATCAAAACCCTTAATGTACTTAACAATTACACACCTTAAAATGAGGCAACTATTTCCTATTAAAAAACACGTCTTACACAGTCGTCAAATTTTACTTTGCAAACAAACCATTCTCTAGTATAAATAAATTTTCAAACCACATACTTTTGGAACTCTCAAGCCACATACATTAATTTCGATAATTCTTAATCCAAGTTCAATGTAAACTCTTAAAGAACGGATGTTTTTTAAAATTAGTAGCAGAAACGTGTAGATAAATAAAGCCTTACCTTATGCACAGCTCATGTCCAGTTCGTCAAACTCGAACTAATTGTATATGAACATTTCCGTTTTCATATATGTGGTTTGAAGGAAACAACATTCTGAGCATGCGTGAAATTGTTTTTTGTCTTGTTTACGGTTTGACCAAGTCAGGGGCAATTGAGGTGAAATGGGGTCACTTGTATTGTATCTAAATAAAGTTAGGTCTTATGGGTCATTACTTTTAACTATCACTGTCAGTACTTGGTACACTTATTTCGATACAGCGCCAGCAAAGGGCGAATCACAGCTCGGATGAATCACCACGATATTTACCATGCCCTTCACTCTGTGTTATCAACTTTGTTCATTATTCTTCATAATTTTCATACTCAGTAGTCTTTGTGTGTTATCATACTATAATTCCAGTACTTTATTTCCCCTCCACTAATCATCTTATGATGTACCATAGTCACTACTTTCATGTACGATCTATGAATGTACACGCCACCAACATAAATACTCCCCTAGTCTTTCACCTTCTTCCAATGCAATGCAATACTCAACTTACACACAAAGACGGGCATATCATGATGTGTATGCTATGTACACAACTCTCGTACACAAATAAATCATAGTTAAAAATCACTTTAATTATCTTATAAAGAGTCGGTGGAAATCAACAAATGAAAAAGTTTTAACAGCATCGACTACAAAAATAGCATAAATGTACATATTTACAAATCGTGTGTATAAAAAAAGGCAAACGTTAAATTCATTTCAGTTTGTTAATTTACAGTGATATTCTCTAAGCTAAATCATATACATATATACCAAATTTATAGCAAATACCAGAAATTGAATTATCTATCTGTGTCATATAAATGTCATTAAATTTGCAAATAGAATAAAACTTGAAGGGGAGTATCGTTCTTGATACCAAATATATAATCTTCATCGCAGAAAGCTAATCTATAATCTCGTTTTAAGGCATCTAATCCATAATTTCTTTGATGACGGATAATTTATAATCTCCGTCGAGGATAATAATTTTATTATCTTGCTAATACATACTGACAGTTTAAAATCATAA
The DNA here is from genome assembly GCF_964340395.1 of Glandiceps talaboti. Taxonomy (NCBI): domain Eukaryota; kingdom Metazoa; phylum Hemichordata; class Enteropneusta; family Spengelidae; genus Glandiceps; species Glandiceps talaboti. The sequence goes on from NC_135557.1 coordinate 20,584,816, forward strand.
ACTTATTAAATCAATTTTGGTCACCAACAAAACGATCGTTGAACGTTGTATTTGGCACATGATCACGTGACCCAACTAATTAACATGTACTCTGAACTTTAACATGTCTGTGAAAATTGTAAAACAGTATTGACATTGCCGCCATGTGTTATTACAAACACATAAATAACAATAACAACAAAAACAACAACAAAACACTACAAATGACTTTATCCATTTCGAATGCCAAAACACCTTTTAGTGGATATACTTAAGCTTAATAGTGAACTTGCAAACACGACATGTTCAATGTTGCATCGTGGGAAATGTGATAATAAATACTAATGAATTGGCATTGTAAACAATAATGTTACATTGTTTGTAACCACGAATAATTAATTTATAGTCACACTGACCATTGTGAGAGGTTTTTTTATCGGTGGTATTACGATAACCACAGATAATCCCATAGTCCTTTGCGTCTGAGCATGCTCAGTCTGGGTTGCAAGTTCCCTATTGAATTCATTGTAATTCAATATAATGTAAAACAGAGGCAAATATAAATGCACCAAATTATCTGGGTCGAATTCCCATAATGCACTGCGGTTAACTTGGACGATCACTGATTTCTAACAATTTGTGCTGTTTTACCAAATTAGATTTGAAAATTCCTACTACGTACTTTTCACATGTATGATAGGATAACATCAACAATCAGGTACACTCAATTTAGTAAGTAAGTTTATTTGTCACACATGTATTTTTTTTATCTTGATTCATACAATATTAGTAGATAAGGACAACATTTCAGACACGTAGACTCATTGGAAATGAAAACAAAATATACTTAGTAAGCAATTGTGATACAGTGTTACTACAATAGCCAGACTTCTATGACTACAGTGGTGACAATGTATCACAATTTATTTGTATTTTGTTTCCATTTGTAACGAATCAGCGTGTAGACCTGGTGTCCGTATCTATCATTATTGTATAAACCAAGATGAAAATACATGGCTGGCCATACTCTTCCAGCTAGGTTAGATGAAATTGTTTGTAATTAGCATCAATATGCAACAATCGTTGAATACCACAAAATATAACATATATTCATAGCATAATCACCCTTCAATGACTCAATCCCCCTCCCCACATTGCTTCCCTACACTTTAACCAAACCCCTACTATTGCCTTGTGCTCATCTTAAATCAGACTTCTTCATATACTGTGCTATGTTCATTACTATTACGTTAATTGAAATATGAAAATATTTATATCAATATTTCTGCTATTCAAATCACCATGACATATTGTTGCACCTTTGTCTTTTAACAAGTGAATGGAATGCACTTATAAAAATACAATACTCATAACAATATCATAAATATATCATGATCATAAAAATGTCATCAAATTTAGCATTATGTGTGAACTAATCAAAGCAGTTAATCCATACACTGACGTCATGAGTCTCTCTGACTTCAAATGTTTAGACGGTAGTGCGCCCGGTGCTGGCACGGGCCTGACACCCACCATGGGCAGAGACTTTAAAAACAAACAGACTTCACTATTTTTGATTTTTACAAACCTGCACCTAACTTAAATCCCCATTCAGTATTCTGTGTATTATTAAAAAAGTTTTCGAAATACAAACAAATCTTAATAAGACGTGGACGCACAGACGGAAGTGACAGCGCCCTCCCATCCAAATTCGTATTGGCCTAATATTCTACAAGGTGATGATAATACATTTACTGCAACTGATAACAATTCAAGTCATGTTTTGCACTCACTTACTACAACTGTAATTGTAACGATTTTTCTAAAAGTGAGAATTAGTGTTATTTAGTGAACCCTGACACAGATGTAGCACACGACATAGATTTGTTTGACGACTGTCTGCTTCCCTATCACTGAGTTTTCTTCCTGTGGTTAGTTACATTAATCCTCAAGTCCTTCAAGGTGACGTCGATATTGTTCAACCATATCAGAAGCTCTTTTCTATACACAAAAACAAACAGACAATCTCTTAACTGCGACTGTCCAAGTTGAATTTTTTCCTTATGAGTTATTTATTTACTTTTAAAAAGAGTGAAAAAATGTCCAGTTAAGATTTATCGTCGTTTTCTTCGAGATTTCTGTAGAGGAATAGAGAATATGATGCGTTATGAAAAGAAGCCCAATTACCATGCAATATGAATACATTTAACACCAAAAATGAAAGGTTTTGAAAATAGATTTTATAGAAAGCATACTCACTATGCTGTGGTTAAAATTAAACACCAGAAATTCAAAATTTTAGCGATAGGTGTATGAAAGACACAACCACATTCTAGGAATAATAATAACACCAGAAATGCTAAGATTTGAAGATGTGCGTGATTGTAGAACGTGACTCTATATTTATGATGATGGTGTAATAGGAAAATGGAATTAATATTAGACGAAATATGTGAAAGGTCAAAGGTTAGTTCATGTGAGAAGTTAGTGCAAGTTGTAATACTTTAGATTTGTGTGACATAAAAATATTTGCATTTCCAAGGACAATCCTCACGTTTGTGACAGGAGGAAAGCCTAGGTTTTTATAATACTGTGAGTTTTTATTTGAAATTGATGTCAAGAGACAGTCCTATATATATCTTATAGTGCTGTACACATTTCCTAGCCCATCATTGATAATCATCACCATATTCACGTGACGTCATCAATGTCGTCTTTCACACAAGCTAATTTACCTTTTCTTTCCTATGGCTGCTGCTACTTCTATCATGTGACCTATCACTGTCACGTGATCTGGGTCGCTCCTCGCTGTACGATCTTCTCCGATGTCTTGACGAGTGCCTGTCACGTGACTTGGAGTGATGTCTGTCATCATCTCTATCGTCATACCTTGACGAATGTCTACCTTCCGATCGGCTACGTGGTCTTCTCTCATCATCATCTCGCCTATCTCTGTCTCGACTGTGTTTTTCCTCTCTCCGTTCTCGCCTGTCAGATTTCCGTTTGCTATCCTCTCGATCGAATCTATCCATTTCCATATCATCATCTCGTCTTGATCGAGATTTGGAGTCACGTGCTCTACGGGATGATTCGGAACGACTTCTTTTACTGTCCCTGTCATGTTCATCACGCTTTCGTTCCTTCCTGTCGTGTGATCTAGAACGATGCTTATCCGAGTCAGTTTTATGTGTGTATCGATGGTGGTCGTCATAAGGAGGGGGTTCTTTAGATTTATCGTATACTGGATCTACGACGTTGTGTTTGATAATTCGCGATTTCTTTCTCTTGTGTCTACCTCGTCGCTTTTTTCCCGATGATTCGTAGACCACTTCGTAACGATCAAGATACGGGGGAGAACCAGAGTAGCCATTACTTAGTGGTGGGAGTGATTTGTTCTTTTTAGCTTGACCGTTTATGAAATAGTTAGCACTGCTACTAGTAACTGGGCCGCCATAAGGAGGTATAACAAGTCCTCTACCAGATCCTGTCATTGAAGATGACACCTTCGCATCTTTATGTACTACCGGTGCTTTGTCATCGTCGTCATCGTCATCATCATCATCGTCATCATCTGGAAGAAAACAAGATTTATCATTATGATGGTCTGGAATTGTATTCATGATATGCTAGGCCCAAAAGACGAATTGTTTCCCATCAGGACATTTTGTCTATAATGGCGCGAATTTTTTTTAATTGCAAACCTGTCGCTCAATCTTCTATTTATGGCAGTTGATGACGTCACTATATGCCATGTTGAGTAGTTTTTATGACATGATACTTACCATCATCCTGATCTCGTCGTTTCTTATAAACACAGTATATGATGATAGCAATAACAATGGCAGCACAAATAATTCCAGCAATCAACGCCACCACTGCAGCTAAAAACTTGAAACTTAGAGTATCATCTTCATTCAGAGTAGGGTCTGTAAAAATAAGAAGAAAAAATGGTATAAATGGTGTGAAAAGTTAACATTCTGATAGATAGCAATTGGTTACTTGTAATCTTCATGAAATAGAAATATCAAAGTTACTCAAATACTGATGGAAAATGTTCACAAATATTAGAAACGACAATGCCATGTAATAGTGACAATTCTCTCTCTCCCCATCTGTGTGTGTGTCTCTCTCTCCCCTCTCCCTCTGTCTCTGTCGCTTTCTCTCTCTCTCTCTGTTTCTCTCTCTCTGTCTCTCTGTCTCTCTGTCTGCCTGTCTGTCTCTCTGTCTCTATCTCTGTCTCTCTCTGTCTGTCTCTGTCTGTCTGTCTGTCTGTCTGTCTGTCTGTCTGTCTGTCTGTCTCTCTCTCTCTCTCTCTCTCTCTCTCTCTCTCTCTCTCTCTCTCTCTCTCTCTCTCTCTCTCTCTCTCTCTCTCTCTCTCTCTCTCTCTCTCTCTCTCTCTCTCTCTCTCTCTCTCTCTCTCTCTCTCTCTCTCTCTCTCTCTCTGCCTACCTACCTATAATTTTAATGCTTGATGTAGCACTCTGTGTATCTATAGCATTGGTAGCTTCACACTTTACTTTGCCATTGTCCATACTATTCTCAGCACTGACTATGCGTAGAACAGTATTTCCTTCATCAAGTTCAAACCGTTCGTCTGTACTGTCAATTCTTTCTTCGGAATAGTACCACAAATAACCAGTAACTGATGGTTCTCCAGTGGCATTACATCGAAACTCGCCTTGCTCCCCTTCAATTAATTCAAGTATACTTGGCTCTGTATCCACTTGAACTCGAGGTATAACTGTCAATGAAAAACAATAATCAATTTTGATCTACTTTGTATGTAAATGTGAGGAATTGTATCAATTGTCAAATGGAGATATTGCTATATGTGTAAAACCCCACCTTGTCATATAGTGCTGTATACAGAAAGGGGGACTGTGAATTACAAAATATGACAGACTTATGCAGGAAATAATATTGCCATATTCACTTATGGGCCATTACATGTCTTACACACATACATACATACATACATACATACATACATACATACATACATACATACATACATACATACATGCATACATACATACATACATACATACATACATACATACATACATACATACATACATACATACATACATACATCGCATTGCCACTGCATATTCCAAACATATCTACTTACGATTGATGTTCAATGGTCCAATAGTACAGGTCTGTAGTTGGGTATAAGTCACGTGGTTAGATGTACATGTGTAGGTTTTCCCTTGAATTTCTGGTCCAAGTGTTAATGGTAAACCCAGTCTGATTCCAAATTGTGATTCTAAATCCACTCCTTCTAGGTCCTCAGGATCATCATTACTCCATACTAACGTGGCGGGTGGATCCCCTCCTTGACTAGAACAAATCAGCGTGATTTCGTCTCCTTCTGACAATTCACTGGTTGGTTGGAAACACTGAGGGTTGCCACTATTGGGCTCAATGGCGTCTGAAATACCAATCACGCATTGATGTTATGTTAGGCTTTATTAATATGGTATACAACTTTCTAGTGACTTGTTTCCTTGACTTTCTGTGTGCTCTTTAGCTCAAATCCCTGTTCTTGTATGTGTATCTTGGCCCCCTACCGGTACCCCTCCCATGTGCCTATCCACCCAAACCCTCACAGTTCTTTATATATGCCCATCCCTCGTTGTTCTTATGTGTGGCTATTATCCCCCTCTCATCAGTTCTTTCTATTTGTCTATCAGCTCTGATCCTCTCTGTTCATTGTTTGTCATTTATTAGCCTCATCCCCTCCCTCCCAACTCTTCCTTCTATTAACCTCATCCCTCTCACTTCTGTCTGTATACCTATACGGCCCACCCCCAGTTCTTTCCATGTACCTATTAGGCCCCTCTCCCACCCCAAGTTTTTTTTTCTGCGTACCTCCTCTCAGACTCAGTTCATTATTTGTCTTTTATTAGCCCCATCTCTCCCTCCCAGTTCTTTCAATGAGTATATTAGTTCCCACCCTCTAAGTTCTTAATTTGTGTATCGCACCTCAACCACCTCTCGGCTCTCTCTATGTATCTATCAGCCCCATCCCCGACCCTTCGCAGTTCTGAAATCTCCCTCCCCTTAAATTTGGTACTGACAACGATCATACTAATGTAGACTAATGGTCTTAGGTATTAAACATTACCTTCAACTTCTAAGAAGGCTGTTGCAGACGTTGATGGCGTACCAGTCACTGCACAGATATACGTCGCCATATCATCCTTTGTCACAGATTCAATTTGAAGGTAGTACTGTCCTAAAGTTTCGTTACCGCCAATCGTAAACCTAAAATAAAACATTCCGCAGCCGTATTGTAAGGTATATAATATAAAGTATTGTCTGTAGATTGGTCTTGTAGTATAGTATATGCATGTACGTGCTATATCTTAGTATATGTACTTATAATATGTGCAATGTACACGTGCCATGTACTAACTTGTAATGTGTCATGAACGTGTTATGTACTTATGATATATCATGTGTTATGTACTCATAATATGCTATGTATGTGTTATATACGTATTATGTATTTATCACATGTGTATGTGTTACGTATTTATCATCATATGTTTTATGAGTGCTTTGTATTTATCGCACGTGTTGTGCACGTGATTTGTGTAATGTACGTGTTATGTACTTATCACATGTGTTATGTACGTGTTATGTACTTATCACTTGTAATGTACGTGTTATGTACTTATCACATGTGTTATGTACGTGTTATGGACTTATCGCGTGTAATGCACGTGTTATGTACTTATCACATGTGTTATGTACTTATCATGTCTGTCATGTATGTGATATGTACTTCATCAATTTGTGTAAATGAACATGACATATTATCTTTGTTTCGATCTAACTAAATAATTAATGAAATATAAGATGACGTACCCCTTTGCTTCAAACTCGTCATTTAGTTCATAATTGGTACTGATTGTTTGCCCCGATTGTAACCATAGAACATTACCATTTTGATTGGCTACTGCACATTTGAGTTCCACAGCAGCACTAACCTTCACTTTCGTGTCAACTGGAGTTGCGGTTAGACGCTGTCCTTCCGCTGTAATAGATATAATAAGGTTTTTTTTAAAGCATTGAAATATTGTATCATATGTTTCTTGCCAACAAACCGAAAATTAAGCGATGTGAATTCATAAAATGACTCTCTACAACCCAACATTTAAGACAATTCCCTTTGAAATGACAATTATTAATTAGCAACTCACAGTTAATGTCCAGAAAGGCGATGTTGGATGTGATTTCTGAACTGCCTCCAGCAGCAGTACATAAACAATAGTACGTTCCTTCGTCGGCTTCTTCAGCAAACAATATTCGCAAATTATACTCTCCCGACGATTCATCTCCGACGATTGCCATTCGATTGTTGTCAATGCTTATTGTACGATCTTCACTTATCTCTTGACTGTCTTTAAACCATTTCACAGTGCCTTCTAAATCACTCACTATACAGTATAACGTTGCTGTACTATCCACGTCTGTCTGAGTTGTCTGTGGTTCTGTCGTGAATCTTTGTACGACTGGTTCTGGTGAAAGTGAAATATAAAACAGAAATGTGTATAAAGTGATGGAGGGCATGTATCTTCCGATGCTGTAACTAATGTATGTTTTTTTTGAAGACTAACTGTTGATAAAATCCAGCATACATAATGTATGTTGAAAGTAAAACATTTATCTATGGTAGCGTAAAATAAAACCTGTTACTGTGTATAATCTCACTGAGGTATAATGTTGTGGAGCAGAGTGACACAGCTCAAACAGCATCAATAAAAACCGACCACGTCATCACATCATTTTTTTTAGTTTTCCTAAGGACGAAAAACAAAAAAATTTCTGGCTTCAGTATTAAAATGACGTCATTAACGTGCTTACCTGACACTGTAACCTGGGCAACGTTGGATTCAATAGCTTCATGACCATTCTGTGTTGACGTTACAGAACATTTGTACTCGTCTGTGTCGTCAACTTCCGAGTTGATAATTTCCAAGTCATATTGGGTACCTGTATTACCACCATCTACGAGACTTAGACGTGAGTCCAAGTTGACGATGATAGTGTAGTCTGATGTTAATACAGTGCTGCCTTTTAGCCAGGTCAATGACCCTCCTTTATTGCTGACGGAACATGTTAAACTGACAGTGTCTCCCACCGTTGCTGTCACATCTTCTGGTGTCGTTATAAATGCCTGCTGGGCTGTAATAAACCAAAATATTCAGTTTGATTTGGGCTGTCTGGTATGAAATGAAAATTGTGTGAAAGAACCAGGATAAGAATTGGAATATTTTGATAGTATAATCGTATCAAGAGAATGTCAATAAATCGATGACTTATCGATCGATCAATCAATCAATCAATGAAATCAATCAATTAGACTAATGTATCGATCGACGATATAGTCAAAACATCACGTTATAACCAATCAACGAATGTGTCCAATATGTTTAAGTAATCGATCAATCAACAATAACTCTATCCATCAGTCAGTCAGTCAGTCAGTCAGTCAAGCTTAATCAATCAATCAATCAATCAGTTTATCAATCGTTCAGCTAATTAACTTACTTGTGACTGTCAATGTAGCATCCGATGAGTCGATCTGCAAACTTGTTCCAGCCGCCGCTACTGAGCATGCGTACGTACCAGAATCACTGGATGCAACCGAAGAGATCTGTAGATTGTATTCCCCATTAGTTGTATCCCCGACTATTGACAGTCGGCTGTTGCCATTAGTGATACTAGCGTCACTAGAAATGGCGACACCGTTAACAGACCAGGACAGAATCCCTTCTTTGTCAGCGACTGTACACGATAAAGTGGTATCTGTTCCCTGGACTACTGATACACTGCTTGGCTGTATACTGAAACTTTGTTGTGATGCAGCTGTAAGTAAAAATGAGAAATTAATTACATCAACGATCATGGCAAGATGGTGAACATTCCCATGCTGTTATAAATATCCTAGAAATAATTTACTCCTGCAACAATTACCCTGGCTATAGACGGTTTTGCACTTATGACTTACATGCAAAAATTAGAATCCCAGGCTACAGAGTTGGGTTGGGGGGGGGGGGGGGGGGCTTCAGACAATTAGTTACATGCATATGCAGACATAACCGTATCCCTGTTATATTTGATTCTGGCTTTCTAGAATTCGAGTGTAGCACAACACAACACAACACACAATACACACGACAAAACACTAAAGTGACAACAAAACACAATATAATATAATATAACACAATATAAAACAATGCTTTGTAACTCATCTAGAACAATAAAAAGACAAATGATAGAGTAGTATACGTATACATGTCACGTGATAAAGTGTCTACGCTGTACCTAATTAAAAGTCAAACAATGACAGTGGCCAAAGGGGCAAGTCAGAAAAGGGATTACTTTGGGTAATGGTAAATATTTGCCAAATAAAACCATTCAGATATCACGCTTTAAACAACTGAATAACCCTCTGGTGTCCTTAAATTCCATCCCACAACTTCTGACTCGTCCCTTTATTAAGGCTTGTGTTTGCATGCTTACAATGCACACACACTCTAAGTGTCGCCGTGCAGATTACTCAAGATAATTGCAGTGGGGTTTTTCTAGCTGAGACGTTTACACGACTCAGGGTCTTCAACTTACGAGTCACTGTCAATGTTGCCACTGACGACAACAATGACGGATCAGACCCACTCCTAGTGACAGTACACTGAAAGGAGCCAGCATCTGTTGCTATGACGTCAGTGATTTGTAGATGGTAGTCAACACCAGCAGAAGGAGACACTATAGAATATCTGGAGTCCGGTGTACTCATTTGTTCATTGAAATTCAATGGGAAGCCATCTTTTAGCCAAGTTTGTGCGCCAACTTTATCCGATATAGAACACTGAAGGATGGCAGTGCCTCCCTCACCAACAGTTTGGTCACTTGGTTGTTGTGTTATTTGTTGTGCCGCGTGTCCTTTAGCAAATAGCAATGCGGGGCAGGTTGGCGTGACGTATGTTAGTCAATGAATTAATTGACAAGGAGTTTTATAATAATATCACAGCGAGGAAACATTTGGACAAACGGGTGGGTGTATTAATTGGTTAATACGTTGTTGAGATGGATTGGACGTGGGATTGTTGGGAAATGAAGGGTAGTAAAGGTGGTACAGAAGCAAAGACCATTTACATAGACAACCAAGCAAGTTAGCAGGCAGGCGGGAAAGCAATACACCAAATGGAATGAACAAAAATAAATATTAACATGAGATTCAATGGATGCATATGATTTGAATATGGATTTCTAAGCAATTAAAATTGATATGAAATGAATAAGAAAATGATGTTTGAACAACATGAAAGTAAATTGCTACATTGTATTACAGCATGAAAGTAAATTGCTACATTGTATTACAAATGCTACATTGTATCACAACATCACATTAAATGTTACATTTTATTACAACATTAAAAAGTAAGAGAGTCGTCTATACTTGTATGCTACTGTTCACGTAACTGGCTCTGTTTGATACTAGCACACAGAAACCAATAAGAAACTGCACATGCTAGCAAGATTGAATGAATACAGTTTCTTGCTACATTTTTTTCTAAATAAAAGTGTCACCATGTAGGCAAAAAAATGCAGGCATCATAATATTGGCACCCGCGTGTCTGCGTTTAGTTGCAGTATGTGGGTTATTTTATGCAGACTAAATGTAGCAAGAATTTGCGCTCTGCTATCTAAAAATGTAGAATGTGGAGCTCTCACTGCTGTCTGTGTGATTAAAACAGAGAGTGAACGGTTACCTGCAATGCGCTGTAGTATAATTTGATGCACCTTTAGACATTACAAACCTCCTTTTATCGTCTGACATAATAGTAAATAAGTGTATTCTTACCTGAATGGAAAATCGTTGTCAACGTTACCAATAGCAGTGCCAACGTTGATGGCGTGTGTTTCCACATTTCTTTAATGTAAGTCCTAGAAGAGAAGGTAAAGGCAGTGTTACTATAGATACCACCACGGCAATGTTATGTCATAACTGAAGAGCGAGCAATGACACAATATAACCCGTGGATATGGAAATGTGCGCATAGCTCGCACTGAGCTACCGCTTGTTGTCCTGGTACACAATGGTGTCCGAAATCTTTAAATAAAAAGTGTAAGTTATGCAACAATGTAAATCCGGGTTGCTTTTTACCTTAGAGCAGAAACAAAGTAAACATCCCTCCATCCTATCTTTAAGATGATCTGAACATTGATTAAATCGAAAGTTCTGAAAGGTGACAAATTTGTTTCCAATTATATTGATAATTATTCTCATAAAAGAGCTGGCTATCGTTAAATTTTACGTGGCTATTGATTTTAGTACACCACTGTCGATTTGGACAAGCCTACTTTCAGTCCCTGTACAGTCTCTATGGTAGAACTATGCTATACATACATGTT